>NC_051423.1:17550398-17557898 GCF_015228065.2 Penaeus monodon | reverse complement strand
GCACACACACACACACACACACACGTGTGTGTGTGTGTGTATGTGTTTCTATGTATCTGTATTGTGTTTATTTATATGCATATGCCCTAGATTTTGGTATTCCTGAAATTTATAACTAACAGAACAACGACTGCAGAAGCTATTATTCCTCCCCCCCCCCCCACGCTTTTTGGAAACGAGATAATGAATGAGAACAAACTAAATGCGTAAAAATGACAACAACGGTCTTATTATCTGATGTCCTCTTGTGTATATATATTTTTTTCTATTCTTTCTTTGCAAGGCTATTTTTTCGCTGACAAATATAGAGGCGCGTAAAAAGCTTTGGAAAAAACATGGATAGAGGAGAGAGAGAGGGGGGGGGAGAAAGAAAGAAAAAGCGAAAGTGAAGGCGAGAGAGAGAAGGAAAGAGAGATGGGGAAACGGCATGTGTTACGGTAGATGGTGAGCTTATGCTTTGATAGTAGCAGTATTATTGTTGTTATTACTATTCTTATTTTCGTTATTGTTATTATTGTTGTTTATTATCATCGCTTTTTACATCAGAATACAGTGTATTCATGAAATATGTTTTCAAGCGTAACAAACTGATGAACGGACAAAACATTAACCAAATTAAATTTATAGTATTCCAAATAATTCATAATGTGTGATGCGTTAATGATTGTGTTTTCAATGATCACCCCATTACTAAATAATAATGATAATAATAAAAGAATTGTTAATAATAATATGTATCACTTTTTATAGATATTCATTTAGTATTATAAGATCTAAAATTAGCTGCATATTTGTTGTAATAAACATAATGATAAAAAGATTTTTAATGATAATCACCATAACTAATAACACTTATCTCAACATAAAAGATTTGGAAACGACACTAAATCCTCAGTAGATAAAAATATTAAGCTGCCTATAATATTGACTTCATTAGCCTCTGAGCTAATATAGTTGTAACATATCGGCCTCTCATCCGGGGTGTCGGCGATTAGCCCAGGCGCGAGAAGTTGCAACTGTCTCCTGGAGGTTACTGCTGTGGCTGGGCACCACGGCGGGTAAAGACTAGGTTCAGCCGAGTCAGCACCAGCTGACACACGTGAGCGAGTCCGTATTAGTCGACAAAGGCCGGGCTCCCCTCATAGCATAACCCGGGCGAGGCTAAGCTTCGCATATCGGATTTATTGACGTCGCTAGCTACGTCTTAAGAATTTTGTAAAAAAAAAAAAAAATAAATATATCCTTTAAGTAATCTAAACAAGAAAACGGGGTAAGGAGAAGGGAGGTAGACCTCCGGAAGTACTTCTAGACAGGAGATTAAGGTAAGGGGGACGGGCAGGATATTGGTAGTGTGTGTGTGGGGGAGAGGGGTTAGAAATTAGGGGTTTTGGGGTATCGTAAAGTCCTTCAAGCTGAACTAGAGAGGCCCAAATTCACCCCAATGGGATTATTAGGGGTAATATCACCCCATTATAAAGATATGATAGTAGAGCTATCTTGTTATATTTTCATTATCCTTGTCATTATAATTATAATTATTATTACTATTATTAATATCCTTGTTATCATTATTGTTATCATTGTTGATGTTATTATTACAACTGTTATCACTGTCATTATTTTCACGATCACCATAATATTCTTTATTATTATTATTACTGTTATTACTTCCATTATCAGTCTTTCATTTTTATTATTGTCATTATTCTAAACCTTATGATTATTTATGTAATTTATTCTTGGTTTTATTTATTTGTTGATCTATCTGTTCCTTTCTTTGTTTATTCCCTACTCATTTTTATCATCATGTATTACTATTATGATTTTAATTACAATTATCGTTATTACTAGTGTTATTGTTGTTATTATCACCATCAGTATTTTTTTCATTATAATAATAATGAGCGATTCCTTGAGATAAGCATCTTCCCGGAGGACTTTTAAAGGGTCCTCTCCCCCCCCTCTCTCTACTATGTGGCATGGACTAAGTACTAGCCACGATAATAAACCCAATACAATAAATAAGCAACTGAATAAAAACTAAAACGCTTTGCTGGATAAAAACTCGACCTTTGCTTTCAGGGCCATTAATATTCTCTTCTCTTTAACATTGGACATTTAACATTTCATTCTTTCCCTCGTTAGCACTCGAATTGTGATAAATAAAGGAATAAGAAAGAAAAGAGGAGAAAGAAGAAAAACAGAAATTATCTTTAAAAACCCATGGATAAAATAATAATAATAATAATAATAATTAGTAGGGGTTTCAGATGGAGGGAGGAATCGTATCGTAAAGTCCTCCAGGGTGGACTAGCTAGAACCAGATTCACCCCATTTAGATTATTAGGGGCAATAACACCCTATTACAAGGCCATGAGAGTAAGTTGGTCTCGCTGCTATTTTTTTCTTTTCTATTATTTTGTTTTTATTTTCATTTATTAGTTTTTTCTTACTCTGGAATCTTGGCTTCGTTTTATCTGTTTATATATCTGCCATTATTTTTTGTTGTATCATTACTGTTATCATTGACTTTATCTTTGTTAATATCATTATCATCACTATCATTTTCATATGATTAGTATTATAACTTATTATTACTATTTTTATAATCATTATCATCATAATGATTATTATTATAACTTATTATTGCAATTATTATAACTGGTACCATTACCATTATCATTATTATTATTATTATTATTATTATTATTATTATTATTATTATTATTATTATTATTATTATTATTATTATTATTATTGTTGTTGTTGTTGTTCTCATCATCACCATTATATTATTATTATTGTTGTTATTACTTTCATTATTAACCTTTTATTGTGTTACCAGAATTCTGATTATTTATGTAATTTGTTGTTCTTAGTTTTATCTACCTGTTTATCTTTGTTCTTTTATTTGTTTATCAATACTCATGTCATTGTCTCTGTTATTATTTTTATCGTAATGTATTACTACAATTATCATTTACATCAGTTTACATCAAAATGAAGCGACTTCAACTTCGTAGTCAAGCCAACTTTCTGACAAAATGTAAGTAGATTTGAAATAATAAAGTCAATGGTAGAATAATATCCTCATGGATTCGTAATATGTGTGTGATTCTTTAATGGTTTTGTTGTCAGTTATCACCCCATTATTTGTTGTCAACAACAATAATACCGTATTTTTGGATTTTATTTTAATAGTATTAGCTTGTTTCTTAATATCTTATTTCTAGACATAGCTATATCGTTGTCGTAATAAACATCATTATTAAAATCTAAGATTTTTAATGATAAGAAAAACAACCATAACAATTATCAGAAAACAAAAAAGATGGAAATCGATGATGAGTCATCAGTAAACAAAGATATTAAATTGTCAGCCACTAGAAAACTATTAACAAAAAAAATAATAATATTAATAAAATATATAAGCAAATAAATAAGTAAATACATAAAGTACCGATGATCATAAGCAAGAAAATAAAAGCATATTAACTCTTGTATATATGTATGTATATATATGTATATGTATGTATAAATATATATACATATGTGTATGCATATATATATATACATATATATATACATATATATACATATATACATATATACATATATATACATATATACATATATACATATACATACACACACACACACACACACACACACACACACACACACACACACACACACACACACACACACACTCACACATATATATATACAGACAGAATTCATTCATACACACGCACATATATATTTGTGAAATGAAAATATAAGATAAATAATAAGTATTTTTGTCTACATTATTTTTGTTGTTGTTCACCTACACTACACTACGCTTGTAATTATCGTTATTGTTAATAGGATTATCCTTTTGCTTTAGTTAATCTCTGTTTATTCACTTGGCTTATAGTCTGGTTGTTCACGGCATTACCGAATATATATATATATATATATATATATATATATATATATATATATATATATATATATATATATATATATATATTGCTACGCCAGTGGGTCTTTGTCTCTGTGCGAAACAGGTGTTAACATGAAAAGGATGACCTGGGCATGTGTTAACATGAAAAGGATCCTGGGCAAACATGTCGCAGCTGGCTGTGAGCGGAGGGGCAGAGGAACAAGCCAAGGAGACGGATTTTGGGTGCTGCCTTTTAAGGACCTCGTTTGTCCCCTTTGTGACCTGAGAAAAAACCTGGTGTTCCCCTGTTATAAGCTGTTTTGTGCTTTTGGCCCTGCGGGTTTTCCCCCCCTGTATTGGCCTTTTAAAAAAGGTGTAGGGGGAAAATTAATTTGTGTAAAAAAAGGAAAGACTGTCATTTTTTGTTTTACTTCGTGCCCTGCCTCCCCATTTTGGGTTTTCCCCCTCCCCCCGGGTTGTTCTGGGACGCTGTGGTTTTGGGTTTGCCTCTTGGAGTTTGTTCAGTTTTCACGCCCCTTATAAAAACACCCTTTGGGCCTAGCCTGCCTTGTTTTGGGGGCCCAGAGAGACGACGCCCGGGGTAAAATTTTTTTAGGTTTTGGGTTTGTGATATTTTTGACCCAGTGAGAGGCCGATTTATCTTTTTTCCAAAGATGGCGGCACCCATAGGTGGGAAGGCTATGCTGAGGAGGCAGAGTGGGGTAACCCCGCCAATGGACCTGATCACTCCCATGCGGGCCCGGGTATGAGGGAGGAAATGGCAAAAGGGGGCCCAAAAGAAGGCACAAGGGCACACGAGCATGCGCACCACCCTCGTCGGGGATGCAAAAAAGGAAGGCAGGAACTTTCTGCCAACTTGTTTGAGGGGCTACAGAGAAATCTTCATCGGTGAAGAGGGAAAACTCAGCAGTACCCAAGGCCTGCAAAAACGGGGAAGATTGAACTAGGAGGGGTTGCAGACCCCTGAAGGGGGGATTTTTCGGGGGCCTGAGGGGAAGTAAAAGGAGGAAAGGGGGGCGTCACGGGGTAGTAATTGAAGCAGAGAAGGCAGAGATTGGTTTTTGGCAACAGATCCGAGGCCGATTTACGGGGGCCCCTGCCGGGGGTCCGGGGCAAAAACCCCCCCGGGGCCCCTCGCAGCGTCGTGCCCGGAGCCAGTGGCCCGCTGCAAAGGGGCGGGGGACCCAGGGAAAAACCGCCCCCTTTGGGGTTATTTTTTGGGCGGAAAACCCTGGGACCCGCCCAATCCCCTCTTTTCCTTTCCCTCACCCCCTTCCCCCCCCCCCCGTGGGTTATTTTTTCCCCAAAAAGTTTCCCACCCGCACCCCCCCACCTCCAAACATTTTTGTGAAGCGTAAGCCACTGAGTACGAGGGGAAGGTTGGCCTGGAGGCAAATGCCCAGTCTGGACCCAAAAGGGGAAGGGCCCCGCAGTTTGGTAACAGCGCAAAGGGGGCCCGCGGGGGAAGTTTTGGGGGCCCTCTCCACCACCCCAACGGGCCCCTTTTAAACACCAGCGTGGGCGGGGGGCCCTTTGAGAAGCCTTTTTTCGGGCACCACCCCCAAAGGCCGGGGTATATCTGGCCCGCTTGAAAAAGGGGAACTCGTAAAGCGAGGTGAGAACTTTCCCAGCTGGCGCAGGATGTGGACGCTGGAAAGGGAGGTCGTACCCTTTGGGGGCTGGGGAAAGGGGGTGATCGTGACCCCTGGCCCGCGTTTTCTTTGTTGACGTTTTTGCAGGCCAGCATTTTGCAAATCTACGTCAAGCAGGCACCCCCTTTGGGGAAACCTGCGGGTGGCGCGGGCCCCGGGGCCCTTTGGAGTTCGGGGCCCTTCCTGAAGGCAACCAGTGGCCTAGGGCCAGCTGCTCTCCCCCGCCATGACCTCGGGGGCCGGGAAAGGAAAAAGTGGAGAAGATAGCACTGGGGGAAAAGGTGACCCGACCCTTTTTAAAGGGCTTTTGGGGGGGCGGCGGTAAAAAGGGCCAGACGTAGTCGGTGCCCGGAGGGAGGGGAGAACACGTCCCCCAAAACCGGTCCTTGCGTGCTGCAAGGACTGTGGCGGGGTTTTGGTCCCCCATCCAGTGCATGTCCAAAAGCAAAGGAAGTGGTAAAAGGGGGAAAACCCTTTGGACAGGCTGGAGAGGGGCAAAAACCCAGCCCCCCTGGGTTTTCCCGGGGCCCCATTTGGGGTAACCCTGTTTGCCCGAACCAGCCGTTTCAGGTGGGGGGCTCAGTAAGGGAAAACCCATCCCGCCTGAAAGGGGACACTGGGGCTGAGAAACCCTAGTCCCGGCCCTTTGATATTTTTGGCCACTATGCACTTCAAGATGCACCACGAGCCTTTGTGGTGTCACGGGGCTTGGGGTGCGCTCGGGGGACCAGGGGAAAGGCTCGTTTTGGCGTGGGGGCCCCGGGTTTGCATTTGGCTGCCGGTGTTGTGACCTCTGGACGAGCACTGCTTTCGGGGCCTTGACAAACTGCCCGCAGAGAAAGGCGTGTGTCGCCCTTTGGGAGGGAAAGCTGGTGAGGGTGCTTTTAAGATGTGCCCTTGTTTTCCAGAGGCTGGCTTTTGCAGAGGTTTTTAGGGCCGGACGCTGAAACCTTCCCCCCAGGACATTGTTTAGAATCCGGTGTGGGACTGCCCAAGAGTGATACGTGGAGTAGGGGCCTCGTGGAGTTCATTCAAAACCTCAGCTGGTTTATGGCGTGGGGTTTTGGGGCAGAGCCTTGTTGGACCAGGGGAGGGTTATTTCAGTTTTGGTAGCTAACTTCTCCGATAAAGGCCCCCCCAAAGGGGCCAGCTGGTGCAAAGCTGGGGACTTGTGAGGGAATGGAGCATCCAGAAGATCGTCGGGGAGCGAGGAGTTTGGGTTTTTGTGGGGCCCTTTCCTGCTTTTCCCCGAGGCTTTGGGGCACCGGGGGGGGGGGGCGTTACCCTTTTAGCCAGGAAGCTACTCCTGGGGCCTGGTGAAAAAGGGAAAATAAGTTGCCCAGTACGCGTTTTAGGGCGGGAAAAACGCTGACCGAGATGAGGACGAGGGTTTGGAAAGGTTGGAAAATGCAACGACTCCCTTTGGGGACCCTGAGCCAGGTCTTGGGGGCAGGAGAATCCCCTCTGGGGCCACCCGCCAATCTACCGCCGCCCATACCTCCTCCAGAACGACCCCAGCGAAAACGAAAAAAGCCCCGCTTTGGGTGAAAGTTTTTTTTGTTTCTGAAAAAAAATGTTTTCAATTACATTTTCTTTTTTTTTGAAAGAATTTTTTTTTTTTCCTGAGGGTTTAATTTTTTTTTTAAATTTTCTTAGTTTTTTTCAGGTTTTTGATTTACAGAGAAAACGGGGGGGTCTTCTTGAAGGGGGGGATAGTGCTACCCAGTTGGGGGCCTTTTTTCCCCTGTGCGGAAAAGGTGTTAACTGAAAAGGATTACCTGGGCATGTGTTTCCAAGGAAAAAGGGTCCCGGGCAAACCCTGTCGCAGCTGGCTTTGAGCGGAGGGGCCGGGAACAAGCCAAGGAACGGGGTTGGGGGCTGCTCCTGTGAAGCCCCCGT
>NC_051423.1:17537898-17540398 GCF_015228065.2 Penaeus monodon | reverse complement strand
AAGGGAACGCAAGACATATTTATATATAAATGTATGTCTACACACATATATATATACACACATACACACACACGCACACATACATATTGATACACACACATACATACATACACACTGTAACAGGCTCTGCTTTACTTTATACAATGACTGGTTGGACAGTGATAGTGGTTAAACGGCTTGACTCTTTATTGATGAAGGGTACACATGGTTAATCTGGGACCAAGAGCTGAGCGGTGTGTCGTGCTCGGCTTGCCAGCCCTTGAGGCCGGAGGCTGGAGGTGCTCTTGACATGGTGATTCTGGAGGCGAACTGTAGGTCAAACGGGATCAGCTAAAATCATCATCTAGGCCTAGCTGAGGCGAGGGATCCAAACTGACATAGAGCCCACATGGTAAACAAGGCCACGTGGTCTCCTGGTCTAATAGCTTATGCCATATTGCTTTGCCAGCTACTCACGCCTCGCCCTTGAAACGCCATATGATTAGCTTCAAGGGGTGACCCATCTGGCAGGTCTACTCGTTCTTGCTTGCACTGTCCATTCTCGTGGTTCCGCGTCCTTGTCGTCCTCTTCCTCTTTTTCTTGGTCTCTGGTGTAATCCACTTGTCCTCGACGTCCACGCATCCTCGAAGGTCTCGCACAAGTCCTCCTCGTCTTCGGATTCTAGACCTCTTCGTTGTCCTTGTCCAGGTCTAATTCTGCTGCGTACTCGTCCGGATGTCCTCGTAGCCTTCGTCTGGATCTATGGGCGTCCGGGCAGGCGGCGCCCTTTCCGGCATCTTATAGCGGCTGATACCTGCGCTGACGAGCTCCTGGAGGTTGACTGGTATATATATATATATGTGTGTGTGTGTGTGTGTGTGTGTGTGTGTGTGTGTGTGTGTGTGTGTGTGTGTGTGTGTGTGTGTGTGTGTGTGTGTGTGTGTGTCCGAGGTTTCCGCTCATCTA
Source organism: Penaeus monodon (assembly GCF_015228065.2). Lineage (NCBI taxonomy): Eukaryota > Metazoa > Arthropoda > Malacostraca > Decapoda > Penaeidae > Penaeus > Penaeus monodon. The sequence goes on along the minus strand of NC_051423.1, from coordinate 17,539,452 downwards.
ATAATTTATATATATAATATTTCGTTCAGTAACAAGATCTCTTATTTAACAGATTTGTCGGAAATTACCATGAGCTTAACCTCTTGTTCTTTTCTTTTATCCTCTGGGGAATAGATTGCTTCAAAGGGGAAATAGTAAACGTGCTATTATATTCAATATATATTTTCAATATGTAACGAACAAAAATCACTGTTGTGCAGATGTATATATATTATATAGAAGTCCAATGTAGTCCAAGCCCGGGGTCATGTCGCACGGGGTCAGGTCATGTCGCACGGGGTCAGGCAGCTCGGGATAGTGTGGGCCGGGATAATGCGAATCAGGACAGTGCGGACCAAGGTAATACAGCCCATGGTAATATAGCCCATGGTAATACAGCCCAGGGTAATGCAGCCCATGGTAATGCAGCCTAGGATAAGTGACCACGGTGGGGCGACTTCCACTCTCATACAAAATATGGAGGCTGAAATACGAATCAATTGCAATAATAACGCTTATATTAACACAGTAAATCACTTCAATTCAGGTCACTTATCTTACGTAATCACTAAGTGTGTCAATTTTTACCATTTTTAAGAATATAAACGCATACTTACAATGTGTATCAGTGTGGAGTTCGGAGCCAAGTGGTTGACCATATAAGGGCGACCACCGACCATGGCTTTCTTCAGGTTCGAAGCAGGGAAATGGGTCATCTGGGTAAACCAAATGGTTCGCTGACGCACACAAGCATGCATGCACTCACTCTCACACTTCACACACAAACAATAAGAGGAAACCATCACCAAACCCTGTACAATATATATATGTATTTATATAATATATATATATATATATATATATATATATATATATATATATACATATACACACATATATACATCTATATATATGTATATATGTATATATATGCCATGTATATATATATATATATATATATATATATATATATATATATATATATAGTGGGTGTGTGTGTGTGTGTGTGTATGTGTTGTGTGTGTGTGTGTGTGTGTGTGTGTGTGTGTGTGTGTGTGTGTGTGTGGTGTGTGTGTGTGTGTGTGGTGTGTGGTTGATGTATATATATGTTTTTTTTTATATAATTTTCACTTTAATTATATGCCAACGAAAGATATACGTAAATTAGGTCGTACCTCCTCCATTGTTTTGAATCTGGTAAAATCTGACGACGCAGGAACCCCACAAAAAATGAACGAAAATAGGGATGGTCATCAGGAAATGTTAAATATATCCTACATAAAAAAAAAGATTATACGTTTTTCTGATTACGGTTTAATAGAATAATTCATAATAAAACGTGAACCATCGTGAAAAATGAAAAAGATCTTCAATTTCATGAATATTTATACATAAGCCATTTTACTGCGAATCGGTTGGGCAGTATAGTGGCTCCTGACAGCCTAGGAGTTCAGAAGGTAAATAAGTGCGGCCTCAGATAAACACATTTCTAATTATCAACAAACATCTGAATATAAACCTACGTCACGTTGGAAATATGTCTGTTCACAGAACCGAGTTAATTCTGAACTATAA
>NC_051423.1:17497898-17532898 GCF_015228065.2 Penaeus monodon | reverse complement strand
GTCATGCAGAGGTCATGCAATTAGTTGACGGTCGTACACAGGTCGATGGTCGATGGGCAGCCATGTAATAATATATATATATATATATATATATATATATATATATATATATATATATATATATATATATATATATATATATATATATATATATATATATATATATATATATAAATCGTCGAAAGCTGAATTTTGCTGCATATCCTTGTTGATAGCCTTTATTTTTCTCTGTTTTCCTTTCTCTCTTTCTCTTTCTCCGTCTTCTCCCCCCCCATCTCTTTGTTTCTCACACTCAGTCTTTCTCTTTTTCTGTCTTCCTCCCTCCTTTCTTACTCTCTCTGCCTCCCTTTCTCTCTCTCTCTCTCTCTCTCTCTCTCTCTCTCTCTCTCTCTCTCTCTCTCTCTCTCTCTCTCTCTCCCTCTCTCTAAAGATTATAAAGATTCCAATAATAAAAGGTACTAACATAAACAACAAAGCAAGCAAGCAAGGAAGCAAAAACAATGCACATATTTGTCTGAACGTTGTGCTAATCTCAGGTAACAATTACCGGCAATAAAGACACTACTCGGTGATATTCAGCTGCATGAAAGCAAGGTTCCATTTTAATCTGGATTGCTTGTAGTACTCTGCAGTCTAAGAAAGAAGAAGAAGAAGAAGAAGAAGAAAAAACAACAAAAAAAAACAAACTCGTATGAACTTGCAAATTACAGTAAGAAAGAGGAGGACGATAATCCCAAGAATAGAGTGAAGGGAATAATAAATGACCCAAGAAAACACGAGACTCGCTCTGTGACAAGGCTGTTGGTAAACTTATTATTAACTTTTGGAAAACCTCGTATTTTGCAAACTCTTTTCGTCGTCTCAGAGGCTGGAGTGCACGCGGTGGGGGGGGGGGACCTTATAGTGAAACATATTTTTAATGTCACTTTTCCTTGTCTTGAAGCACACTGACCATACGGTAACTTTTTAAAGGAGGTGGATTGAACTGAAGGTAGGGATTAGATAGATAAAAGGATATATCCAACAGATAGATACGGATATATAGAGATAAGAAGACTCATAGACAGATGGAGAGACAAATAGAGAACGAGAGAGAGGGAGAAACAAAAAACAAACAAACAAACAAAAAAAAAAAAATCCCAAATTCTTTGCAGCGGGAGTGGGGGTCGATGTTTTCGATACTTGAATTTGCTTGTGTCTTTATGGTATTATACTGCATGCAAAAACAAAATGCATACATAATTTACACACACCCACACACCCACACCCACACCCACACACACACACACACACACACACACACACACACACACACACACACACACATATATATATATATATATATATATATATATATATATATATATATATATATATATATATATATATGTATATATATATATATATAATATATATATATATATATATATATATATCATATATATATATATATATATATATATATATATATATAAGCACATATGTACATACGTATATATACATATATATGTATATACATATATAATATATATATATTACTGATTTATGTCCTTTCTTAACATAAAAACCACACTGATTTGAGGAGAAAAATAACGGCGGGAATGGGGGTTGGGGCGAAACCAGGGCTGGAGGGAATCCAAGATAGAATATATCATGAGGATCTACTGAATGGCCTTCACCTCGAGGGAAGCAGATGATCTCAAAAAGACCTTGAGAGTGGAGGATTACCTGGTAATGGCCTCCTCTTGGCATTTTAAAAGTAATCTCCTTAGTCCTTTTTATTCAGTCTATCCTAGTAATTGGTTCACGGAACTAAAAGCAAGGTACACATATCACTGCTAAGTGAACAGGGATGAACGTGTGCTAGAACAGGCGAAATGCTATGCACTCAAGGACTGAGCTTAAAGCCACTTGACTTTGGTTGGGCACTCTAACACTGTGCTGCGGGGCCGGCACAGAGCCAGAGACGAGGAGAGACAATCTATTATAGACTGTTTTATCTTCAGTAAACATACCGCTTCACCGTGAGTGATGTATAGGGTATGTTGACTGTATAATCTAGAAATTATAATTATTATGTTTGAAATTATTATTATTATTATTTTCATTTGTTTTGTTCTTATTATCATTATTTTATTATTATTATTATCATTATTATTATTTTTATCTTTATTTTTTCAAAGTACTCGAAATAACCAATACTGAATATAATACCCAGTATCGGAACTCAATGGTTTGATATCAGAGCGGAAAATACTTTCTTTTTTCCATTTTTAGAATTTAGTATATATATATATATATATATATATATATATATATATATATATATATATATATATCTTCCTCCTCCTCCTCTTCTTCTTCTTCTTCTTCTTCTTTGTAAAGTACTCGAGATAGCCAATACTGAATATACTATTCGGCACTCAGTGCTTCGATATCAGAGCGGAAAATACTCGTTATCGTGTCTAAGAAGAAGAAAAAGAAAAAAGCCGGTGCTATCGACCATCTCTCCTTTGCAAGGAGAGCGCTGCCGGATCTCTCGTTGTGGAGGCGGATGCAAGAGCGGAAGTCTCATTAAGTGATGTCAGAATACACGCTGAAGTCCCTCCGTAGTAAGGAGCGTAGCAGATACTTCCAAAATGTGTTTATAAGTAGTGTTATGATGTAAGTAATAAGTATGAGTGTACAGGGTGGTAAGTAGAGAGTTAATTTGGTGAGAGAACAGGGAAATCTCAAAATATTCGCAACTGCCGAAATTCGTCTCAGCTCTGTTTCAAAATGTAATACAGGCCAAGAGAGTGGAGAGAGTCCTAAGTCATTTGAGAATACAGGGGTTATAGGCCTATATATGTATATGTGCATACATATGTAAGCATATGTGTGTATGCGTGTATACATACATGTATATACGTGTATACATACACACGTATACATGCGTGTGTACATGCGTGTGCATATATATATATATATATATATATATATATATATATATATATATATATATATATATATATATATATAAGATGGAATAATGCAATGCCACATTGTTATATATATAAAACAATCCTCCCTGATCGGGCCTCAACCCTAGGTCACTGCGGATACTGCGGTCACATTGCTTATCTGCTGATACATGAGTAACGATAGCAAGGTTTTACACACATCCCAGTGGGCAATCGATGGAAATTGATTTAGAAGTTCGGAAACGAATTCAGATGTACTGAGGTATATATATATATATATATATATATATATATATATATATTATATATATATATATATATATATATATATATATATATATATGAAAGATGGAATAATGCAATTATAGAGAGGACTGTTATATATCTATCTATAATATCTATATCTACTTATCTATCTTTTTATGTATGTATGTATGTATATTATATGCATATATACTTATATATATAAAATACACACACACGTGACAAATCATGATGATGACCATTTTATTGTAATGACAGTAAAGCCAAACAAAACATATAAACACAACTGTCATCCAACATTAAGAGTATTACAGAAAATATAATAAGAATATTTGTTGAACAAAGTAAATATGATATTTTGTTGGTTTCCTGGAATTCGTTACTTATTTTCGCTCTTTTCTTTGCTGCATCGCGAGTTAATCGTGAAATAATGAAAGCCAGTTGTGTACTGTTAGTTATTATTATTATCACTAATATAGTAATATTTCTCCATTGTATTGAACGTGAGCCGAAATTGAAGCGCTAACTTGACTTTGGAAGAATGTTTCATATTTATTTTATTTTCAGAAAATAAATTTAAGAGGACACAAATGACTTGAATTCATTGTTGCTTCGTGAACAGCTCATACTACAGCAAAACACATTTTGTGTCAAGCAATCTGCTAAATAGATCTATATTTTTTCTCTCTTGTCCATACAGTTAGCATTCCCAACCTATATTATCTTATGCCAATAAGCTGAAAATGATCCAAAATTGCAGAGCTATTTTCAGTTTTGCTGTATCATGTATCTTTTTTTTTTCATTATTATGATTATTATTTTTTATTTTTATTTTTTTGTGAAGAAACAAAATTATAGAGCTGAATAATCTGAATTTAACTGAATTATATATATATATATATATATATATATATAATATATATATATATATATATATATATATATATGTGTGTGTGTGTGTGTGTGTGTGTGTGTGTGTGTGTGTGTTTTCAAATATCATATAGCTTTCATAAATAGCTCATGCTGCAGTAAAACTAGTTTGTTACAAGAAATCAGCATTTTATTTCTCTCTCTCTTATTCATAAAAGAATCATCCCTAACTTTTATAAAATCCTTTACAAAGATGTCAACAGTTTTGTTTGTGCATTTTTTGTCAATCACGCTGAAAAATGCTATATAACTATTCAAGCTTTGAACTTCTGGATTTGATTCGCCTGTACAAGACCCGTAACAAGGGACAGCCGTGGCGTCGCACTGCATTCCTCTTCGTTTTCATTTTTATTTCTGTATAAGTAAGTCTTTTGTGCGTGTTCATTATATGATTTTCTCTGAGGAAAAAAACACGCTTTCATTAACTTTGAAGGTATTTATACATTACAAAGCTCCATCACGGTCTCGGCGCTTCAACAAAAGTCATCATCACATTTTCATTGATTGTGCTTTTTTATTGTAGTGTACTCAATACATAGATTCTTTCCAGAAAAACATGGGGTACATTAAAAGGTTAAATTAATTAAATGAAATGAAAAAAATACAGATGTCTGCTCAGTCTGTTTAAGATATCCTTTGTTATACTTGGATGAAACTGTGACCTCAGAAGAATTTGATTTTCACATTCGTTTCGTTGGGTGTACAGTCTCCTAATATTCGTTATAACTGGCTGGTTGGCAGGGCGTAATAGTTTTAAAATAACATTAATATTTAGTATGTAATGTTTCAGGTCTAGATTAATTGTGATGTAATAAACGTCCAATAGATGGAATGCTAAATTTTTGATAGGATTTTCAAATCAGTCTACACATACACACACACACAACTTTTATACACATAATTTTATATAATCTATGCTGTTTTTCTCTCTCTCTCTCTCTTTTTTAGGAGAATCGGGCCCTTTGGTACAGATTGACGAAGTAATCCATCTCTCTTTTGCTATTCGGTGGTCTCTCTACACCCCGTTCTATATCTCTTCCTCTCTCTCTGTCCATCTTAGTGTAATATGTCCCGCCCCCACCCTTCCTCTCTCTCTCTCTTTCTCTCTCTCTCTCATTCCTTCCGAATTCATTTCACAGTAACAGCCTCTTACCTTTCACTGATCTCCCATCGTCAGTCATCTCTTTTCGGAAAACGCGAAGAGAAATTATACTTCCCATGGTATCGTAGCAAACAGCTATGTCTTTATCTCTACATATTTAGTCACAGGCATGAGAACAAATGGACTGGGGTCGGATTTAACAAAGTTTCTCGTAAACAGGTGTCTCTCGTAACAGTACAAAAAGTATCTTCAACTGATTTCTCAGCCAGCGATGAATGATCCCACCTGCAACACCAAACAAACGCGAGCGTTGGGGTCTCGTAACCTTTACGACTGTATCTCCAAATCGTTAGGTAATCACAGGGCTTTATTTCCTAAAGAAACGGCTGACAGGCTCGAACGGACCATTAAGCATTAGCTAGGAAAAATTTGAGCACTCATGAATGTAACCGCTGAACTGAGGCAGCACTAGTGGGTTGTAGCATACAGTTGTCCTTATGAAAATGTGAAAAATTTTCAATAAACAGGTCCCGTGCCCGTTCACAGTGTAGCCGTCTGTTGGACACATGGTCTGCCAAATACCAGGATCCCATGGATCCGGCGAAGATACTTGTAAAAAAGGCATCAATACAAAGACTCCAAGCAAGTAGATAATGTCCAGGTTATGCTTCCATAGAGCAGATTGATTGATATGATTATTTAATTTATCTGCCACTTAAACAAGCTAAGGTCATCTAGCGGCGAATACCTGTTAAATATAAATATTAGGAATGTTTAAAACTTTAAAAATCTTCAATAAATATCTTACAAATAACATTAACAGATTAAAAATTAAAAGTATAAATATCATACTCTAAGTCATAAAAGATTGACAGAAACGTTATGCATAATTAAATTTTATTGAAAAATATTAGTCTCCCTAAGGAAACAATAAGACCTCTATGTCACAATCCTCCCTCAATACATTTTAACATTTATATGGGGAGACACGTACGCAGTCTTTGGTAGGAGAATGTTGCACATCTTTCCATACATGGCTCCTGGCATCCCTACAAAGTTTGCTTGACTTTTAGCCATCATGGCCGTGAGTCAGTCTTGTGTGCCGATCTTATCTGGTTAGCAAACTTCCACTTTTGGTTGGATGTATGCTAGTCCACCTAACTGCCAAGGTCATCTCTAAATCCTCTCGCAGTTGTTTCTAGAGGTATGCCCCATGTTCTTTCCATTTATCGTGAAAGACAACTCCTGAGCTGGGTTTATGGTCAGGTGTGGGAGAGGAAAACAAGGATCACAAGGCTGAGCAGCAATCCTGGCCTTATGATCAGCTTGCTCATTTCCCACTGATACAAACATGGTGCTGGCACCCAACACAAAGTTATCTTTTATACATGTTGCACATCAGGTGGCAAGCCAATTTGAACCTCCCTCACTACTGGGTGATGGAGTTAACTCTTTAGTGCTTGCAGGTGTACGAGAGTCACAATATATCACAATAGAATGGTTCTTAAGATCTCCGTATCTTTAACTGCTGCAAGGATAGCATGTAATTCTGCAGTGAAGATCGAGGCTGCTAGAGAAAGACTGGCAGATGCAGTCTTTCTCCTGCTCACTGCTGCAAAGCCCACACCATTTTCAGATTACGAACCATCTGTATATATTGCATCTGATCCTTGGTACTAATCTGATCTTTCTGCTTCGGATCTCTCCCCATTTCCCATTCTGACCAAATCCAGCTCAACTTGATTAGCCCAAAGGGGGAATTGGGGAATTCCAACAGCTAGAACCTTAGTGAGACGTAAATTAAAATCTTCCATAAGATTCCTCATTCTACCATAGGACCGGCTATCCTCAAGGGAGTTGAAAACCAATCTGGATGTAAGAGATCACGGAATCCTTTGTAGTCTCGTGTAGTAAATCAGGTTCATGTAGTCCTGTGGAAAGAAAGAGTGTGGTTCTCCACTCTCAGATCACAGGGACTCCACAGGTGAGACCTGAAAGGCCCAGTACAGATTCTGAGAGCTTCATATATGAACTGAGTCCAACATCGGAGAACAGTTAGGATTGCAGATGAATAAGTCCTCACAGCCATAAGCGAGCTACTAGAATAAGTGCTGGGTAAAGCCGCAGAAGTGTTGTGTGGTCTGCACCCCAAGATAGATGGAAAAAAAACGCAAAATACTAAGTGCTTTTGTAGCCTTCACTTTTAACTGTTTGATGTGAGGCACCCATGTAAGCCTTGAGTCAAAAATTAGACCCATGTACTTCACCTCTTGGACAAATTGCAGTGGGTTTGCTTCTAAAATAGGGAAGGATGGAATTTTCCCCGTTTGTGGATAAGTATAGCCATTGTCTTACTTGTGAAAAAATTGAACCCATGATATGTTGCCCACTGTACAACCTGATTTATTGCAACCTGCATGTGTCCTTGTACATCCTGTAAGCTTCCTCCTGAACAGTACAGTGTAAAGTCATCCACATACAGATTACATGGAGACAGACTTGGAACACCTTTATGATGTCATTTATAGCAATGGGAAACAGGGTCCCAAATTAAGAACTCCCTTCTGGAACCCCTTCCAGCTGATTTCCAGGTTAGAAAAACGGTTTCCCCCCGAACTCAAAATTTTCCCCTGTTAGCAAGGCAGCTTTTGTATAAAAGGTGGGGAAAATCCCCCCCCTTTTAAAAAACCAAATTTTGTCATACAGTTTCAAGCGTATGCCATGTTTCCCAAATTTGGGTATCGTCCCCTTTTAAAGGTCAAAGAAGACTGCCCCCATGTGCGTCCGCTGTGCAAAGGAAATTCGAAATACAGTTTCCTTTCCTCACAATGCTCTGTGGTCGATTCAATTTTCAAAAGCCATATTGTAGGGGGTAAACATGTTTTTTTTTTTCAAAGCAGCCAGTCAACCTGAATTTTCCCCAAATTTTTCCCATCAGCTTGCAGATGCCGCTGGTGAGAAAATTGGTCTGAAATTTCCCTGTGGAAAGCATCTTTCCCAGGTTTAGGAACAGGAAGGATTTATAGCCTCTTTCCATGGGGGGAAACTGTCCCCTCCCTATAGACCCCTATTGAATAGGCCCCCGGAACTTCTGGGAGCCTCCAAAAAGTGAAATACCCTTTTTTGGGAAATATTGCCCAACTTCCTGGGGGCAGTCTTACGGCAGAGCTGTGCAAGTCCATCTCCTTGCGCAAAAAGGGAAAATTTGGGTAGGGAAAGTTCGCTGCGTCCTACAAAACGACCGGGGTTGTTTTTCCCCCTGTTCAGCACAAAGAGTGGGAATCGAGCATTGTAAGATGCTCCAAGGAGACCCTCTCCCCGGGGGTTAAAGCTAGCACATTGGGCATTATCTTTTTGTCTGTGATATTAGGGCCATCTATCTTCAGGGGCAGGTTGTGTATGGATGTGTTTTTCCCAAAGCAATCTTATCCCCTTGTCCCACACCATGCAAAGGGGGGTCCCAGATTTAAATTTAGGAAACATACTGTCCCAAAGACGTCTGTCTCCCCCTTTGCACCGCCGGGCCCTTGGCTCGGGTCTTTTTGAAACCTGATCAAGGTTACATGGGGGGCGTCGTTTAAACTCCCCTTAAAATGCTTTTTTCCTTGCTCTGACAGCTTGTTGGCATTTCGCCCACCAGGGTACTGGGGGTTGGGAGGGTTTACTGTCCGCTACTTTTGGGAAGGGGCTGCTTCTGCTGCAAGTGTTCCTAAATGTGAAGGGGTTAAACGCATCTTGAACACACTGGAAATCATTCACAGACCCTTGCAAAACTGCATTGATTTTAAAAAGATTCCAGTCCCCCTTTTTCAAAGTCCCCCTTTCCTCTGCCCCCCCCCCCCCCATTGCCCGAACCTTTCACCTCCCCCAAAAAATTTTTTAAAATGGTCTCTTCCATGTAAGTTTTTCTATGCCCTCCCAAAGTGAAGTTCAACTGTGAATCGGTGGGGCCTATTGATAGGTCTATTTTGGGGAGAATGTCCCATTTTTGAATTGGGAAAAAGTGTGGGAGTGTCACTTTTCAGAAAAACCTGCATCTACTCTTAAAAACCCCCCAAAGGGAAAAGCCGCCTTGCCGCGGGGGGGGGGCTTGAGGCCCCCAATGATCTGGTGGGGCCGGACCAGGGGGCTCCCCATACTGGAGGGGGTCCCCAGTGGGGATGAAAAAAAAGGGTTTCCGGGTGCCCCAAAGGCCTATGAGAGGGGATGGTGCCCACCCCGGGTTCATTCCATCTTGGCCCAGGGAGAACTCTCCCACGGGGTGTTTCCCGGTGGGGTGGCATCCCGTATTACCAGGAGACAGGAGTCCTGGAGGTTGAGCGATGCTGCACGCTGCCCCTCCCGCTAGCAACCCCCTTTTTTGGTCCTTTTTTTCTGGTTAGACGGGGGGCTTGATCGGCCCTTAAAGTCAAATCGGCGGGTAAAATATGGCTGGGGAAAAAGCAGGCACTATTCGGGCGGTATTTGCATGGGTTTCCCGCGCCTGCCCTCAGTCGGGTAAATAGGGGCTCGTATTTTTCCTCATTACCCCTGTGGTTTTGTTGGGAGTTTTGAACCCCACTTAGTTTCCCCCTCTTTGGGAAACTCCAGGGTTTGGGTGGGGGGGTGGGGAAAATTTAAGAATTCAAATTTTGTATGATGCTCAAATTTAAAAAGATCTGCTCTCCCCCTTTAACGACCTACCCCCAATCCCCCGACCAACCCCTCGGGAAACATCACTTATTGTCATTTTGGGAACCTTTCCAGCTTAAAAGGGCAAGAACGGGAATCGAAAGGGTTTCCCGGGGCCCCCAAAACCCAGGTAAGGGGGGAAAAAGTCCTCCTCAACCCAAACAAAGGAAAATCTTACCGGGTAATATAAAAACCATTTCATTAGAAAGTACCTAGTGTGAAGAGCATTGATGGTGTATCATCTTTGGATTTTTGATATTTTTCAAAGTACTCAAAAAAATTGTTAAAGTATTTTCAACGTAAATCCTCGCATCACCCCACAGCGAGTTTGGAGCCTGTAGTTGGTTTCTCACCAACAGGTGCCCGTCTGCGTGCGATATGCGACATTCCGGGGGTAAAGTTTCATGTTCTCCTCAAAAAACCCCTTAATCATGAAAGGGAATTTTTTTTTTCCCAAAAGACCTATGAGTATTTTGGGGAAAAACTTTTGAGGAACTAGAGTTTTTTTTAATGTAGTGGCAGTAAAACTTTTTTAAGAAAAAATTTTTGAGGTTTGGAACCGACACCAGCCTTTTTCCCAAACCCTTTTAACCCCTTAGTCCTTCCAAAAATGGGTTTAAAGTAGCATGGTACCACCTAAAGGTAAACCCCATATGTCCCCAAACCCATGCGGTGTTTCCCACTGCCAGGGTTAGGGGCCTGGAGCAAACTCTTGCCGTTTTAAAGAAAATGGAACCAGAGTTTTGTTAAGGGTGGTAAAACAGGTCATAAAGGAGAGACAACTTCCGGGCCCAATTGCTTTTTACCACTGAAAAGAGGCTAAATGAAGCCCCCTTTCCAAAGCATTTTTAAAAGGTAAAAATTTTAAAAAGGAAAAGTTTTGGTAAAAAGGGGGCAAGGAAAAAGGGTTTTTTCCCAAGGGGCAAAGCGCGTCCCCGTTTTGCTATTTGCCACCGGAAACCCTTTGCTTCTTTTCTAGCCCATCCTCCTTCCCCCCAAACCCTTTCCCCCTCCAATGCTTCTTAAACACCACCCCTGCCCTTTCTTTACCCTCAGTGGGAAAATTGGGCTGCACTCCCTCTGGTGATTTTTTTCCACCAAAAACCGGGTAGGAGTGGGGGGTCAAATTTGGGGGAGACTCCTCCTCCCAAAGAAAGGTTTTTGGGAGCCACTTTTTAAGGCTCCAAGGCCTCAATGGTGACGCCCCACTGCCCCAACTTCCACGGGGGCCTCGCTGCTAGGCAAAACCCCCCTGAAGAAAGGGTCGGGCACGCCCTTTCCCCAGGCAAAGGAAATCCTAGCCTGTGCAAAAGACTCCAGCTCCAAAAAATCCCAGGGGCCCCCGCTGCAAAGGACAAAATGCCCCTGAACCCGGGGCTCGGCCCGCTCTTTCCCCGGGCCCAAAAATTTCCTAAACCCTTTTGCCCCAAGGGGAAAACCCTTGGGGAAAACTAGCTCCAAAAAAAAAAAAAACGGGTTTAACCCCCTTTAAAAAAGGGTTTCCCCCGGGTCATGGAAAGGGCCCGGCCAAAAGGTTTGTGAGGAAAACCTTTGGGACCAAGGTGCTGCCAAACCCCTTTTGAAAAATAATTAAGAACTGGATCCCCAAACCCAAAGGGAAACTGTCAGGGATTCATGCAAAAGGGGAAGAACGGGAAATACCCTGATAGCTTCATATAATCCTTTTTGTGTATGTCTAAAAGAGTTTTTTTGCCCAGGGAAAAATCTACCGATTTCCCTGAGGGTTTTCCCAAAATTAAAGCCCTTTAGGGGAAAAAAACCTTTTGAAAATGGACCTAAATGGAGGAGTACAGAAATGGTACGTCAAGATTTTCCCCTTCCAGGTCCTCCACCTGCAAACACTGCAGGTGAAGGCGTGAAATGGCTTGACACGACCTTACACTTTTTTGCACCACTACCTTCCTCCACATAATCTCAAAATAGATGATTTGGAAGATGTACTTGGGCCCGGGTTCCCATCCCCTTTCTACTCTTGGGGGGATTTCAAAGGTCGGCATCACCCTGGGGAGACACTTTTTTGGGGAAACCCCCGGGAAGGGCCCCTTTGGAAATCCTTGTTCCCTTAAAAGTAAAGCGTTTTACTGAAAATGCACTCCCCCACATTTCCAAGTTCAAACCCGGGACATTCTCCAATAAACCAAACCCAAAAAGGCTCACCTGATTCCCCCGTTGAACTTCAAATTTGGGGGGTTTTGGAAGACTTTTCATGGAAGCGACCATTTTCCAAAACTTTTTGGGGGAAAGGGGAATGGTATTCCAGTCAAAGGAGTGCAGAGATGGCGACTTGAAAATGCAGAAATGGAAAACTTTTTTTGATCAACTGCATTATTGCAAGGATCTGTGAAAAATTTCCAGTGTGTTTTAAAATGCTTTTTAATCACTTCAAAATCCCCAAATTTATCTTGCAGCAGAAACATCCATTCCCAAAAGTAGCGGACCCTACCCTCGACCTCCAGTACCATGGGGGTCCGGGTGAAAGCCAACAAGCTGTCAGAGCAAAGGGAAAATGCATTAAAGGCCCGTTGGGAAAAGACGCCCCCGCTTGTAACCTTTATCAGTTTTTAAAAAAACCCCAGCCAAGGCCAGGCGCGTGCTAAAGGAGGGTTTGACGGACGTCGTGGAGACGTATGGGCCCTCATTAATTCGGGACCCCCTTAGCATGGGTTTTGGGACAAGGTGCGTAAGATTGGGTGGGAAAAGGGCCTCCAAACCAACCTGCTCTGAGATAAAATTGGTAAACATCACGGGCAAAAAAGATATTGCTAATTAGGCTAGCTAAATCCATGGCAAGAAACTTCCCCCTGGAGCTCTTACCCTGGGTCGAGTTTTCCACTCTTCGTGCTGAAAAGGAAAAACACCCGTTGTTTTTTCAGTAGGACTGCAAAGAAATTCCCTACAATTTGCCATTTTTGCCAAAAGGGGAATTTGGGCTCTGCTTTGCAGCTCTGCCGTAGACTCCCCCGGGAATGACCCCATATTCCATACAATGATATCTCACTTACGGGGAGCTCCCCGAAGTTCCTGTTTGGGCCCATTCAATAGGACTATAGGGAAAGGGGCCCCGTGCCATCCAAAATGGGAAAAAGGCTATAATCAAATTTCCCGTTTTTCCCAAAACCCGGCAAAGATCCTCCGCACCCGGAAAATTTCAGCCCAAATTTTTCTCACCAGCTGCATCTCAAAACTGATGGAAAATGGTTTAAAAAATTTAAGGGTTTACATGGCTGCTAAAAAAAGAAACATGGACCCCATATCAATATTGGGTTTGAAATTGAGATCGACCCAGATGCCTTGTGGGATGGAAAATGCTATACAGAAATTCCCCTTTGCACAGCGACGTCACATGTTGGCATTTTTCTTTGACCTTGAAAGGTTACGATACACTTGGAAGCATGGCTACTCATGAAAATGTATGACATTGGTTTTTAAAAGGAGGGAATTTCCTACCTTTATACAAAGCTTCCTTTTCTAAAAAGGAATTTTGAGGGTTTGGGGGGGAAAAAGTTTCTCTAAAACCCGGAACCACTTTGGGAAAGGGGGCCCCCAAGGGAGTGTCCTTTAAATGTGACCCCCTTTTGCCATTGCTATAAAAACTTGGGAAAAGTTTTTTTCCAAGTTTTTTTTCTCATGTAATCTGTAGGGGGTGACTTTTTCACTGAATGCTCCGGAGGAAGCTTACAGGTGTGCAAGGACAAAATGCAGGTTGCAATAAATCAGGTTTTAAAGTGGGAAAAATATCGTGGGTTCAAAATTTTTTTCAAACAAAACCTTGGGTATACTTTCCACAAAAGAGGAAAGTTTCCCTCCTTCCCTCTTTTTTAGGGGCAAAACCCCTGCAAATTTTTCCCCGAGGGGAAATTTGGGGCCAATTTTTGACTCAAAACTTACATGGGGGGCCTCACCAAAAAAAAAAAAAACAGTTTAAAAATGAAAGGGTACAAAGCACTTATTTTTTTTGCGGGGTTTTTTTCACATTTTCTTGGGGGGGCAGAAACCCCAAAAACGCTTCTACGGCTTTTCCCAACTTATTTTGTATAACTTGACTATGGATGTGAAACTTATTCACTGCAAATCCCACTGTTCTCCGTTGGGTTTGGGCTCGGTTCATAATGAAGCTTTCTAAATCGGGACTGGGGCTTTCAGGTCTTTACCTGGAGTCCCCTTTGCTGGAGTGGAGAACCCCCTCTTTCCCCCACACCGGGGCTACATGAACCCCGATTTACTAACGAGCCACAAAGGGTTCCGGGATCTCCTACTCCCGATTTTGGGTTTTCAACCCCCCTTTAGGAAAAGCCGATCCCCATGGTAGGAGAATGGGAATCTTGTAGAAGAAAATTAATTTAAATCCCACTAAGGGGGTTTTGGCTGGTTTTGGGAAATTTCCCCCTTCCCCCTTGGACTTAAACAAGTCGAGCTGGATTTGGTCGGGTTGGGAAAGGGGGGAGATCTGAAGCAAAAGTCAAGAGAAATTTCTTTAGCACATTTCTAAGTACCAAAGGGTCGGACGCAATTTACAGATGGTTTTGAAATCTGCCAAAGGTGTGGGGTTTGCAGCAGTGAGCGAAAAAAAACTCATCTGGCAGTCTTTCTCTAAAGCCTCGATCTTCACTGCAGAGTTTAAAATGCCATCCTTGCAGCGTTAAATGACTAGAGATCTTTTGAAAACCCTTCTTTGTGATATATTGTGACCCGTTTGCCTTGGGAAGCAATCAAAAGCTTAAAATCTCACATCCAATTTGTGAGGGGGTTCAAAATTGGGTTGCCCCTGATTCACACGTAAAAGGGTAACTCTGTGTTGGGTGCCAGCGCATGTTGGTTTTTCATTTTGGGGAAAGACGAGCTGATCAAAAAGGTAAGGCAGCTGCCCTCACCTTGTTGGGTGTCGTTTTTCTCTCGCCCACCCGACCCCGAAACCCCGCATCGGGGTTGTCTTCGCGATAATGGGAAAGGGAACAAAGGGGGCATATCTCGAAAATAAAATGCGAAAAGATTAAGATGACCCCTTTGGGGGGTTGGGGGACTAGCCTCCACCCCAAACCCAAAAGTTTGGGAAATTGCATTTAAAAAAGGCTAAGAATCGGGGACACCAAACTGCCCCAGGCCGATGATGGCTAAAATCAGGCACTTTGGGGGGGGGGATTCCAAAGCCCTTAAAAATCGCACGGGGGGGGAAAAATGGGGCAACATTCTCAGACCCAAAAACTATGTACTTGTCTCCCCCATATAAAACCCGAAGAATGTATTGGGGGGGATTGTGCATAGAGGGTCTTATTAGTTTCCCTTTGGGAACTAATATTTTTAATAATTTAATTATGCTAATGTTTATGCCCAAAAATTTTTTCACTTAGGGGTATATATTTTTGCCCTTTTATTTTAATTTTTTTATTGTTATTTTAAGAAAATTTTATTGATGATTTTTAAAAGTTTTTTAAAAATTTTTTAAAATTTTTTGTTTAAAAAGGTATTCCCGCTAAGCCTTAACTGTTGAGGGGGCCCCCCCCGATAATTTTAATAAACAATCAATTACTCTTAAAAACAAGGACTCCAAGGGCCCCCCTCGAGGGTTGCACAAAATGTCCCCCCCGAGGTGGGTGCCCACCTTGAAAACTCCCGAGTAGAAATGGATGTGGCAACGCCCAAGCACATCTTCCCAAATTTACTATGTTGGATTATGTGGAGGGGAAGGGAGTGGGTGCAAAAGTGTAAGGGCGTGTCCCCGCCTTTTCTCACAGGTTCACCTGCGTGTGTCTGCCCGGTGGATGGCCCCGGGAAGGGGAAAACTTGACGTACCATTACGCCCACTCCTCCATTGGGGCCATTGTCAAAGGTCCCTAATGGGGTTTAATTTGGATCCTCTCGGGGAATGGGTGTTTTCCCTGGTCATAATCTCTTTAGACATACAAAAAACTGGTTTATATGACACTATCAGATTTGCGATCTTCCCTTTGCATAAATTTCCCCGCATTTCCCTTTGGGATTAGGGTTCCGTTTTTTAAATTTATTCCCATAAGGTTTTGGGCAGCCCTTGGGTCAAGGGTTTTGCCTCCACCTTTAGGCTACCCCTTTTCCGGATCTGGGGTCCCTTTTTTATGGTTTTTACCTTAAATTAGTTTCCACAGTTTCCTTTGGCGGTTCGGATTTCTTTGCCTGGGCAAAGAGGGACCTGAGCCTTTGTTTCAGGGGCATTCTGTCTAGCAGCGGAGGCCCCTGTGGATTTGGGGGCGCGGAGTCTTTTGCACGGTCAGGATTCCTTTGCCTGGGAAAAGGGGTCCTGAGCCTTTACTTCGGGGCATTCTCCCTGTGCGAGGCCCCTGTGGACCCCCCCCAGGTAGGATGGAAATTTACCTACAGTGCCTCCCCCTTTTAGCTCAGGTACTGGTAACCCCTTTTTTGCACCTATACGGGTTAAAGTTTGCCAGGTTTCCCCCGGGCCCCCTGGACGCGCAGTCTAATCTCCCTATATGAAATCTTATTGATAAAATACGCCAATTTCATTAATCCTCATTGTTGCAAAGTTCTAGAAAGGAAAATTTTTGAACGACCGGGACGGGTTAAAAAGGTAAATTTTCCAGACTGACGGATTTCATTGGGAGTGCACAAAAACAGCTTTGCGAGTACTTTCCCCCTTTAATCCGGGAAGCACACTGTTTTTTTTTTTACCTTAAAGTCAGCTTTTGACATTGCAAACAGAGAAGTTATCCAGAACAATTGAAAACTTGCCACCCGGGGGAAAGATATTGAATGGATTAGAATGTATTTTTCAAAACAGATCGCAAAGTGCCCCTTTTCAGGGGAGTGAGAATTTCCCTTCAAAATTTTTTTGAACTTGGGACGCCCCGGGAGGAGTATAAACCTATCTTTTCGTGTCCTCATGCAAAAGTGGTGGAGATATCCCACTTGGGGGGTAAATCCTTATTGCTATGCTGATGACATAGTGTCAGAGCTCATCAAAAGAAGAGGAGAAAATAATTCTCAACAAACCCCCAAAACAAGGCTCATGAGTTGGATTATCACCTCCGTGAAAAAAAATGGTCTAAACCCTATATCTCTCCCCCCCACTTTTCGCATAAAACCCAGGACTTTACTATGCCATAAGTATAAATTCTCGGGTAAACGTAAATACAACCTGGTCCTTTCCAAAAGAAGAGACTCTGGGAGAGTTGAAACGTTGAAAGTTTTTTGTCGGAAGAACATGGCATCAGCTAGCTCGCTAGACTGTTTTATTTGGTTTTTTAAAAGATCAGTTGTGACTACCATGCACTGCACTTTTTTTTTTATGTAGGAATCAGAAATAGATAGTTGGAGGTATGAAAAATAAGCTATAAGGATTACCCTCGGCCCCCGAAAACAGCAAAGGTAGTGACCAGGACCCAAAATTAAAACTTCCCCATCCATTTCTGATAGAATAATTTTTTCCACCATATTGGTGTCAAAGCTCCGGGGAAAAAAAACCCCCGTCCTCTCAGATTTCCAAAAACAACTGTAACATAAAAATCCGAAAGTAGACGTGATTAAACCCAAACCCCGCCCCCCTCTAAAAAACATTACCAAAACTTCATGAACATTAAAAATCAATTTCCAATTATAAAACCCAAAAAAGATCGATCCATTCCACCAGGGAAGAATTAAACATTGACTGACCTTAAATGTCTCCACAAAAAAGGTATACATAAATTTTGTTTAGAACACATTGCGTTAGAACAATCACCCTTTCAGAAACCAACATGAGGTTAAAAACATGTAAATATTTCTTTCATCGATACTTTGGAAGATATCTATCTATTCCAAATTTTTATTAGAAAGCTACCGTAAACAAAAACGTTTTTTAAAACAAGTGGCAAAAGCTTAAAAGTTATTTTTTGTATGATCATGATTTATATTTATTTTTCCCATGTAATTACATAGTCGCAGACTACGTACATGTAGATATATGAAAACTGAAATCTGATTGCCCACCCCTGAGCAATAGCCAGGGTGGTAAAAAAATTTACTAAATTTAACTTAAACTTTAAACAAATAAAAAACCGAGAGTACTTTTAACTTACTTTCAAAGTACTGCTATGCTGCTTTTCAAATTAGTTCCCTTTAAATTTAAAAGGAGCTCTTCAGTATTTTTGTGCCCCATGTATTTATTTCAAATTTGGCATGAACGGCAAAATTATCAAATCATTCAATTGTAATTGCGCGACCACGCTTGGGTGTTTTGTTAGGGGTATAGAGAAATTTAAAAGTAATCTAATTTTTGAAGACGTAGATTTTTTGTCGATAGGGCCCGGGTGATGACTATTTGTGTGGAAAAAATAATAGTATAAAGACTAAAATGTTACATAAAAATGAGTGCGGTTTTTTAGGGGAATAACAAAAAAGAAATTCAATGTCCATCTTCAATTCCCCCAAAATTATGGAAAACTGTTCTTCTTTGGCAAAAAAGGGATACCAAAAAGTTTTTATGAAATTATGCAAAAAGGTAAATAAGCTTTTTTCAGATTTAAAAAAAAAAAATTGTATTACGGAATATGGATGCGAAATTTTTGAAATTTTGAATATCGGCTTTTTACGTCTTCGACTCGCTTTCGAAAAAAGAGGCCCCCAATTACGACACTGGTAAATTACACACTCGCACACTCGTAACTCAACCTTGCGTTCCGATGACAATTTGGTGATAAATTTTTCCCCGGCACGCCCCTTCCGTGCCCAAAGGACACCTGGCTGCTTCGAAAAATTCCTAATATACTTTACGGTGCTGGGGGTGTCTTAGCGTTCCTTTGACCCCATTTGACCCGCGCCCCGACTATCGAACGGGGGCATAGGCGTGGGTTTTTCCTTTAGGGGGCTTGCACTATTAACTCCTTCAGAAAGTAAACCGGGGAAAAGGAGAAGGAAAAAAAAATTCTTATTATATTTTTGCCAAATGATTCAACAAATTACACGCTGATATAGTAAAAAAGGGGGTTCAAAGGGCGGACCTAATCAATTTTAAATTTTAGATAAACACATTGGGGGGAGAAAAAGAAAAGGGATTGATCTGGGGGAAATTGGTGTAAAGTCGAAAAAAAACAGAGGACAGTGAGAATTAGCGAGAGATATGTCGGGCGGCGAGGGACCAGACACCGCTCGGGCAAAAACTCGACATACCATGTTCTGTTTGTGCAAGGTCTTTGCGAGCTTGTATCATTTATATTGGGGAGAGGGGGCGCAGGGGGGGGGACTAAGGTTGGGAAGGGGGAGAAGGGGGAATCAGCGAGCGATGTGGAAGAAAGTAATTATGTTATGCAACAAACCCCCAAAATTTCCCCTTCTTCGCCCATTCTCCCTATGTATATATATAAAGATATAAGTAATATTTATATATATAATAATTTTATATTTTATAATATATATATAATTTTTTTTAAAACACACCACACACCACAATATATAATAATATATTAAAAATATATATAATATATATATATATTATATATTATACACAACCCCACCACACAATATATATAATATAATATATATATAATTTTATATATATATATATTTTATATTTTATATAATATATAATATTTAAGTCTATTTTGTCTGTCTGTAAAATTTTATCGTCTTTTTTTTACCTGTATATATACTTTTTATATTTAGATATAGCTTGTAACTCTCTATCAACCCTCTTCTTCTGTTTTTCTAATAAATATTTAAATGCGTTTTCCATTTTATATATATATAATAATATATTATTATTAATATTATATATTTATATATTATATATTATATTCAATATAAATATCTAATATATTATATATAAAATTATATAATTTTATATATATATATATATTTATTATATTATTTATATAAAATTTTCTATTATATATATATATATATATTATGTTCATGTATGTATTTTGTTTTTTTTCGTATATAGTTGTTTTTGGGGGTGTGTGTGTGTTGTGTGTGTGTGTTGTGTGTGTGTGTGTTGTGTGTGTGTGTGTTGTGGGTGTGTGGTGTGGTGTGTGTGTGGTTGTGTGTGTGTGTGTGGTTGTGGGGTGTTGTGATATTTATTATTAAATATTTTTATATATTATATATTTTTATAAAACACACCACACACCACCACCACCACCCACCCAAAACACACACAAACACCTAACAGCATTATGTATTATGTTTTTATGCATGCTGCATGTAGCTATTTTCTTGAACCCTAAAACAAGGATGCTCAGAAGGGTGGCCGATAAGCCTAAAAAAAAATGGCAATCAAAAAAAGGTAATATTGCAAGCAGAAACACCTTAGACTCCGTAACAAACCCTTGCATTGCGCAAACAAAAAGTAAGAATCTCTGACAATAGGAGCAATTTAAAATGTGCAAAAGTAGTATTCTTATCTGATAAACACTCTCCTAATTAGCATACTGGGTTGTTGCTTAAAGAGAAATTTTTTATATATATATATATATACATTTTATATTATTATTTTTATATAATATATATTTTATTTATATTTAATTATATATAATTTATAGGTTGTGGTGTGGGGTTTTGTGTGTGAAAAGTACTTAAAATTATTATATATATATATTAAATTTTAAAATATATAATATTATTATATATCCCATTATTATTAATAACATATATTTAATTATATTTTTTATATTATATTTTATTTTATATAATTTTTTATTATTTATGTTGGTGTGTGCATACCCCCCAAACCCCACCACGATTATATAATATATATTTTATATATAATTTTAAAATTTTATATATATTTAATTAATTTTATTTTTTATATTATTGTTATATATAAATTTATATATTATATATATATAATTATTATATATTTTTTTTGGGGTGTGGTGTGTGGGGTGTGTGTGTGGTGTGTTGGGGTGTGTGTGTGGGTTTTGTGTGTGTGGGTGTGTGTGTTTGGGGTGTGTGTGTTGTGTGTGTGTGGGTGGGTGGTGGTTTGTGTATCAGTGGTAAGCACATAAAAACA
The DNA here is from genome assembly GCF_015228065.2 of Penaeus monodon. Lineage (NCBI taxonomy): Eukaryota > Metazoa > Arthropoda > Malacostraca > Decapoda > Penaeidae > Penaeus > Penaeus monodon. The sequence continues at coordinate 17,511,972 of NC_051423.1, read as the reverse complement.
TTTCACGCTTAAATTCCCATAGAATTATATATAAAAATATATATATTATATATATATATATATATATTATAATATATATATATATATATTATATATATGTATATATATACATACACACACACACACCACACCCCCCACACACCCCCCAACACACACACACACCACACATATATATATATATATTATATATATATATATATATATATATATATTATAATATATATAAATATATAAAATAAAATCTCTCTCTCTTTCTCTCTCTCTCTCTCTCCCCTCTCTCTCTCTCTCTCTCTCTCTCTTCTCTCTCTCTCTCTCTCTTTCTATAATATCTATCTATATATATATTATATATATATATATATATTTTATATATATATATATATGTATATTTTTTGTGTGTGTGTGTTTGTGTATCAGTGTAGGCAACATAAAAATTTTTCCCCGCTTATTCATAGAATTATAATCCCGTAAATTTTTATAAAAATTTACACCAATAATATTGTTATACTGAAAGTGAACCCAACATTACAGAGCTAATTTGAATATTACTGCATCATGAGTTATATGTGAAATAAAATTTATTTAGTACACTCATAGTTATTAATATCATCATATCAGAGCTAGTCCGAATTTAGCAGATTTATATATATATATATATATTTTTTTTAAATATATCTAGGAGCACAAAAGGGCTTTATCGTGATTACATAAACAGTTCAGGCTAGAGCAAATCAAATTATTTTTAAAAAAAAAAAAAAAAAAAAAAAAAAAAAAAAAAATATAATTATATATAAAATTATATATATATATTTATTTAAAATAATATATATATATTTATTTCTGTTAATTGTTAAGTGTTTTTTTGTATATTTTTTCAGTCTTTGTTAAAGAGAAAAATACTATCAGTTGACAACAACTATATAATTATTCAATCTTTTACTTCGTTGACAGCAAAGCCGGCCTCCTCGCTTCGGCGAAGACGACATTCCTGTGAATTTCATGTTTTACTTTTCTAACTAGGCACTTTTGTGCGTGTTACTCCTGTACAATTTATATTTTACTCTAAGAAAGAATATCTTCATTAATTTGAAGGTATTTATCAATCACAATATTTCAGCGATGACATATTGTGATTGATCAAATACCTTGGCACTTCTGCTAAGATATTTCATTTTCTTTAATCATGATTTTTTTGAAAACATGCATTTATAAAAATAACTACAGTACATTAGATTATTTTTCCTAAAGAAATACCTTTGCATATATTTGAAGGTATTTTTGAGACAAATTGGGATCGGGAATACGCTCAGAAGCGTCTCAGGCAAAACTTAAAACAAATTTTCTGGCTCAGACCCCTTTTTTTATTCTCAGAATTATCCTGCGACGTCCGTGGATACCGCGTCTGGAGACCTCTAGAGACCTCACAAGCACAGGATTTAAGTAAAAGTAGTTATAATTTCAACTAATATGTATTCACTTACAGTTTTATTGTAATTGTAAATTTAATCGTGATTAATTCAACGCTGAGGTAGTTTGTAATTTAATTGTAATTGTAAAGGGAAGTAGAATTGACTACAGGTCGAGCTCCATGAGTCATGGATTATCTATAATTAGAAGAATCATAAGTGTCATTAGCTGGTGACAGTCAGGAGGGCGGAGGAGGTCGCTACGCCACTGAGAGCACTTGCGGTGGGCGATTTCAGTTCCTGTCTGTATCCTGTTAGTTACTGTAAATGCCCTTATCCCTTACGGTGAAATTCAGCTCACCTCCTCCAAAACCTTCAGGGAGCTTCACTAACTTCTGTCCTACTCCCTCTGCTACTGAAGGTATGGCGTGTAAAGTGACAATATTAGTCAACAATAAATGTTTATTATGGCTGTGATAATTTTGGTTGTATATTAATGTAAATATTAATAACAATATATTTTTTCTATTATCCCTAATATTTTTTTTTTTTTTTTGGGGTGTGTGTGTGTTGTGTGTGTGTGTGTGTGTGTGTGTTTGTGTGTGTGTGTGTGTGTGTGTGTGTGTGTGTGTGTGTGTGTGTGTGTGTGTGTGTGTGTGTGTGTGTGTGTGTGTGTGTGTGTGTGTGTGTGTTTTGACTTACAAGCTTTAGATACACGAAAGAATTTTGTAAGGGAAGTAATTGGCTGCATTGTATGTCTTCTGTACAGACATAGCTGGAAATCGTATTAGAGCAGACAAAGCTGAACACAGCCTTTTTTTTTTTTTTTTTTTTTTATTCCTTACCCGTGTTCCAATAAGATGAAACTTTGATTTTGTTCTCTATTCTATTGTAAAATAAAGACATAATTCAAAGTAAAGGTTTCTCTTAGCTAAAACTTTATTTTTCATTTGGGAAAATAAAATTATATTATAATTTTTTTTGCTGCAATTCTAATTACAATGCAATTATTATTCCAAATGTAATGTAAACGTCATTGTAATTGGAACTCTGTAATTAAATTTTAAAAGTAATTATCTTTTTAAGTATAATTACTCCCTCCTGATCACGAGCAGCAACTAGAGTTAGGATGGCAAGATCGTTTGCGAACTGAAGATCATTGACATTGATATTATTTAGCGTTGCTCAGCAATGACTCTGGATTGCAGCTCTGCCTATTGCCTAGTCCATGCTCGTATAAAGCATGGACAAGAACTAAGTCCTGCCATACTCTAGCATTCATTGGGAAGAAACTAGACAGACCCCACCCTTAACAGCTCTTGCAGTAACGGTAGTCTATTACTTCTTGTGGAATTCCCCAGGATCCCAGAGTGATTTGCAATGCACCGAGTCTAATGCCTTCGATGTTAGCTGCAAGCAACCCACGGGCGAACTCACGACGAAGCGCTAGGATGCCGTTTATTGTGGACTTGCCAGGAGTGAATCCAGCCTGCTTCGGTGTCTGGTAGCCAGGTGGTCTCTGATATGTCTGAAAAGAAGGGTAACGGGAACCTCCTGGTTGTCTAAGAAGAGTGATGCCACTTAATCCTGCAACCCCATCGTTTTCCTTTCCCCTTCATACATGTTCGAAGGAATATTACATGCCCCGCCCTATAGGTTACCCACCAACTTTCAATGGGCAGCCAGGAGATTCTTCGCCGATGGATGAATCCGCCACAGGAGTTATACCACTTGTGATCAAGCTAACTGATGGAGGTCAATGATACAGCTGGTCAAAATATTCAGCCAAACATATACGAACCTCAGCATGGTCTGAGATAATTTAGCTACCCAATGGAATGATTGCAGTTGTCTTTGAGAGCAACTTGGAAATCAGTTTTCTCAAAGCTTAGTAGGACGATGAAGGTCATATACTAAGAAATGGTCTTTGACCTCCTTAGCAAGATTCTTGATGTAATGTTCCTTGGCCCTTCACAAGAGTGCTCGAGTCTTACGCGCCGAGGAAAAACAGCAAATCTCTATCCGCAGTCAGTCGAGCCACGTGGCATGCATCTGTGGCCTCCAGCGAAACGAAATTCTGCATGTTCTAGGGCGTTCGCCAAGGGACTCAGCTGCATCAACCGTTTTCCGATTGAAGGAATTTCGTGGCTACATGGTTTGTCAGGTCGAGCAATGTGAACAGGTCACTACAAACCTTTGGCTACAATCCTCCCTCAGTCTATCCAAGTGAAACACCCTAGGGTGACCACTAGGCAGACGAGGGCTTGGAAATGAAACCAAAGAGTAGCCACAACATGGTGTGGTCGGCACCAAATAATTCAGCAATTTGCTAAACCCTGCAGCTCTGGAGTACAAACAACGATGTTGTCACTCTCCAAGGTCATATTTTCCTCACCGCTGTACCACATAGAGCGCTAATACAAGTAGTCAGAAATCCACAGAGAGCTTGAGACCTAAGAGAGTCCCGGAGGAGGAGGCTATCCACGCTGCTGGAGCAGTTCCTGAACCACGTAGACTGACATAAGTCTCCCAGAGAGCACGAGTACTACCAGATACCATTGAAGTCTCCTAATACCAGACGGATATCTCGTTAGGGGCAATGCTACCAACAGATACAATTTTTGGCGTTGGAAACCTCTTCCATTATTATATTATATATATATATATATATATATATATATATATTATATAAAATATATATATTTTAAAATATTTTTATATATATATTATAGATTATATATATATTAAATATATATATATATTATAATATAAATATAATATATTTTATATATATTATAAATATATATATATATATATATATATATATATATATATATTTATATTAATATTTAACATACGATATCATGCGCAACACACACACACACACACACAAAACACAACACACCACCACACCACACAACACACACAACACACACACACACACACACACACACACAATGTAGCCACACCACACAATGTTCAACACACACCAATGTATGCCAACACACACAATTTGCACACACCACCAATGTATGCACACACACACACAATTATGCACAAAAACAAATGTATGACAAACCCACACATGTATGCACACCACCAAAATGTATGCACACCACACACAATTAGCACCCCCCACACACATATGCACACACACCACACACTCCACCACACATACGCACACACACCGCACGACACACACGCACACAACACACACACACCCCACACACAACCACACACACACACACACACACACACACCACACACAACACGCACGCACGCACGCACGCACGCATTAGCGCACCACACACACAACACACACACACACACACACACACACACCCACACAAAAACACAACACACCACACACACACAACACACCACATATAAAAGACACACACACACAACATTATATATATTGTGGGGTGTTGTGTGTGTGTGTGTGTGAGTGTTGTGTGTGTGGTGTGTTTGTGTGTTTGTGTGTGTGTGTGTGTTTTTATATATTTTATTTATATATATATATATATATATATATATATATATATATATATATAAGTTATATATGTATGTATATATGTATATATGTATATATATACATACTACATACATACATACAAAACACAACACACATATACATGTATATTTTATATATATATATATATTATATATATAAAATATATATATATATATATATATATAAATTATATATAATATATAAAATTATATATGTATGTGTGCGCGTTTTTGTGCGTGCGTGGTGTGTGATACATACACACATATATATAAAGATATAGATAGATAGATAGGGGGAACAAACCTGCGGTTGATTAGGAAGGGCATCCAATCAGGCAAGGGTGGTACTGCCGTAAAACCTCTCAGTAATGAATTCAGAGAGGCCTATGTCCTGCAGTGGAATGAATGGTTGTTAAAAAAAAAAAAAAAAAAAATACATCAATATATATATACATTGTGTGTGTGTGTGTGTGTGTGTGTGTGTGTGTGTGGTTGTGTGTGTGTGTGTGGTTGTGTGTGTGTGTGTGTGTGTGTGTGTGTGTGTGTGTGTGTGTTGTGTGTGTGTATAATATATATATAAAATATATATTGGGAGAGGCCTATGTCCTGCAGTGGAATGAATGGTTGCTAAAAAAATAATAATAAAATAGATCAATATATAATATATATATATAATATATTATATATATCTATATATATATATATATATTATATGTTTATATATATATATATATATATATATATATATATATATATATATATAGAGAGAGAGAGAGAGAGAGAGAGAGAGAGAGAGAGAGAGAGAGAATATATATACATATGATATATATATGAATTATTTATATGTATGTATTACATATATAAGGCCGCGGTGGCCGAGTGGTTAGGGCATCGGACTTAAGACTGGCAAGACGGCAATCTGACTTCGAGGGTTCGAATCACCGGCAGGGGCGTTGTTCCCTTGGGCAAGGAACTTCATCTCGATTGCCTACCTAACCAACGGGTGACCAAGCCAGCCCAAGTCAGTGCTGGTCCCAAGCCCGGATAAATAGAGAGAATGATTACCTAAAAGGTAACACCGGCACTCGACGTGGAAAGGAACTGGGGACCCTACCACGTACTCACTCCAAGAGGATCACAACATGAAAACTACAATTAAGTATCATGCTGTGACCACGGCGGCTCAAACATGAACCTACCGTTGAAAAAAAAAAAAAAAAAAAATTACATATATGATAGACCCGTGGTGGCCGAGTGGTTAGAACATCGGACTCAAGGCTGGCACAACGGCAATCTGAGTTCGAGGGTTCGAGTCACCGGCCGGCTCGTTGTTCCTTTGGGCAAGGAACCTTGATTGCCTACCTAGCTGGTCCCAAACCCGCGTAAAAAGAGAGAATGATTACCTAAAAGGTGACACCGGCATTCTCCGTGGAAAGGAAACTGGGGACCTTACCACGTACTCACCCCAAGATCATCACAACATGAAAAGTACAATTTAGTATCATGCTGACAGGGCACCAAGCTGTGAAGCTGTCGGCAGCAGGGCAGTGGATATCTGGTGAAAACACCTTAGGTTCTACCGATTATTGGTTTCACCAAACAATATGTCTGGCGTATTGCAGTGTAACTGTTTCAAAGCGGCAGAGATAGGTCCTCCTAGATAGTTGGAGACTGCGAGTTGAGAAGGAGCCTGGGGATTCCACTCAACTTTTTTTTCTCCTGACAAACCTCTACACAATGATTAAATAGCAGAAATGATAATTCATACCACATCGTCGCGTGGGTTATCAAGGTGAGCGTTGGTCAGTGGGCAACCAGGCTGACAATGTTAAACATGCATCTGGAAGACAAAGAAAACATGTCCAATTAAGAAACATATTAAAAATCGGAACGTGGAACGTAAGGAAAATGAAAGAGATGGGTAAATTGCATACTGTCTGTAACGAAATGGATAGATACAACATTCAAATACTAGGAATCAGTGAGACCAATTGGAAAAGTAATGGAAGTTTCAAAACTAAAGAAAACAAGACAGTTCTTTTTTCTGGAAAAGAAGAAGGAAATTATAGTCATGGAGTTGCTATGATTCTCACAAAAAAACTGCAAATGCACTAATTGGGTACAGCTCAATAAATGATCGCGTTTATAAAAGTCAGAATACAGCAAAACCTCATAACATTAGTATTATAAAATGCTACGGACCAACCAACATTGCAAGAAACTTTAGAAAAAATCCCTAACAGAGATGTAAAAGTAATCATGGGAGACCTCAACGCCAAAGTAGGTAAAGATTATCTAAAAAAATGACATCTGTGGAAAATTCGGCCTTGGAGATATAAATGAAAGAGGTGAAGATTTTATTGAATTCTGCAGTACAAATAATCTAGTCATAGCCAATACATTGTTCCAACACCACCCAAGACACTTGTACACATGGTTTTCACCAGACAAAAGAACACGCAACCAAACTGACTACATTGTGTTGAACCAGAAATGGAAAAGTTGTATAAAAAATGCCAAGACAAGACCTGGTGCTGACTGCAACAGTGACCACCAACTACTAACTATCGACTTTCAAATAAGACTCAAAAAGATGGAGCATCCAACATCACCTCTAAAGCTCGACTACAAAACTCTTGACAACAATTACAGAATTACAGTGTGAAACAAATTTGAATTGCTCAATCAGTGTGAAGATGATAAAACACCAAATAAGTTGTGGGAAGAAGGAAAAGAACTCCTGCTGAGCGCTGCTTAAGAAACTATCGCCAAAAAGAAAAAGACAAATTCCCCTGGATATCTGAGAATAAACAAGCAGAAACACTAGTGAAATTGAAGCAAGAAGATGCCTAAAATCAAAGGGTATCAATAATCCAGTTGAAGAAGTAATTTACAAAAAGCAAAATACAAAAATTCAAAGATTATTGCGACGAGATAAGGAAAAATATTTAAATGAACATTGCCAGAGAATTGAAAACTGTTCTATCAATAGGACAACTAAAGAAATCTACCAAGGAGTACGAAACATTACACAAAAATTTAAAGATAGATGTAATCAATATTGTTCAACCTATACAAAAAGAATAAAGATCTAACAACAACATTAATTAGACTCAATGACAGCGAAGATGAACCATCGCCACTGCTAGACAAAGTTATAAAAGCCATAACAGAATTAAAGAATAACAAGAGCCCGGGAATAGATAAAATAACAGCAGAACTAATCAAGAATGCTGGCGAAAGTGTTGAATACTTATTCTACAAACTTTGTACAAAAATTTGGAATAAAAGAAGATGCCTAGAAGACTGGGTAAAATCAGTCTTTACTCCCATACCTAAAAAAGATGGTGCACTCCAATGCAATAATAACAGGACAATTGCATTAATTAGTCACAGCAGCAAAATTTTGTTGAAAATTATTGCTGAAAGAATGAAGTTAAAGTTAAGAGAAGAAATTGCAGACTAACAAGCAGGTTTTCGCCCTGGAATAGGTACCAGAAACCAGATCCTAAATCTGAAATTGATCATAGAGAAAAACAGAGAACATCAAAAAGACCTATACCTGTGTTTCGTCCATTACTGTTGATCACGATGTCCTCTGGAATAACATGAACGATATGAAGTTTCCAAAACACATCATCCAACTAGTGGAAGCCATGTGTGACCTACAACAAGCAGCTGTGGGAACCACTTGTGGGTTGACGGAGTGGTTCTAGGTCAGCCAAGGAGTGTGACAGAGTTGTATTCTGTCTCCACACCTTTTTAATATGTGTTATGAAGCAATTATGAGAGGTGCTCTAGAGAATTTTGAGGGAGCTGTAGATGTTGGAGGATACAAAATATCAAATCTAAGATACACCGATGATATGGTTTTGGTTGCCAGCAGTATCATTGAACTGCAACAACTGCTGGACAGGGTTGGGGAAACAAGCGAAAAGACTGGTTTATTTCTTAATGCCAAGTAAACTAAGATCATGAATATTCAAAGATAGCCGGTAATGAACAGTGATGAACATGTTACAATCAATGGAGTGGTTGTGGAAAATGTGAAAGAGTTCACTTATCTTGGAGCTGTTTTTACTAACACATATGATGATTCACCGGAAATTAAAAGAAGAATTGCTATTGCAAAAAACGCCACAGTTGCTCTCAATAACATCTGGAAAGACTGAAGCATTACCTTACGGACAAAGCTGAGGTTATTGAACTCATTAGTTTTCCCAGTTGCGTCATATGGTTCTGAGTGTTGGGTGCTGAAGAAGATGGACAAGAAAAAGTTCAATAGTTTTGAACTGTGGTGTTACAGACGAGTACTGCGTATTAACTGGACAGAAAAGAAAACGAAAGATGAAGTGCTGAGAATAATAAATTGTAAAGACTGGCTGTTGGACAACTTGAACAAAAGGAAACTAAAGTTTATTGGTCATGTGATGAGAAGTGAAAGTTTTGAGAAAAACTTGCTGACAGGGATGGTGATAGGAAACAGAGGAAGAGGCAAACCGAAGACAAGACTGAGCGACAACATCAAAGATATTTGCGGGCCGACGCTGGTACAAGTGGAAAGAAAAGTGCAAGATCGAGTTGAGTGGTGGAGGATGGTGGAGAGGTCCACAGCTGCTCAAACATGAGCAGACCGTTATTGATGATGATATATACATATCTTATTACATATATTATATATTCATAATCATGATCATATAATATGATACATTTATATTATTATGATAATGATAATGGTTGTTCTAACAGTACTATTATCAAAATGGTATCAGTTACGATAACTTTAATAATTTATTTTATTTAATAATAATTATAATGATTACTGGTTGATAATAATGATAATGAAGATAATAATAATTATGATAATGTGATGATGATGAAACTAATAATAATGAAAATGGAATGATGATATCAATAATAATGATGGTGATGATGATAATAATAATAACAACAACATCAACAACAACAACAATAACATTACAATAAAAATAATCATGATAGTAATGGTAACAATCATAATAATAGTAATAATAATGATAATAATAATAATAATAATGATAATGATGATGATAAAAAATCAGTGCGAGTGCACACGCAAATAGCCGAGTGTAAGTGCGTTGGTGCATCCATGTACACACGCATCGCCCACGCACGTGTGTGAGCAAGCACGCTGATTTACATAATTTTGGGTAAATCAAACCTAGATACGATAGTGGGTGAGTCTATCGTAGATGCGATGGTGGGTTGGGAACCACCAACAATGATTGCCTAAACAACTACTCCCCTGGGAAGGGATCACTGCTCAACCGCCCCAGTATAAAGACTTAGTCGGCTACATGATGTCTACAGGGCGCTAAGTTTTTCGTCAAAGCGCGGGGACCCGGACATGCCAATTGGAGGTTAGCGCGGGATATCCAGCTTCTTGGCAGTGGGGCTAAAATGCATCCTGCCTCTCAAGTAAGAGTAGGAGGTGGGTGATAATGCGTTGCCCGTCACACGGATCAACAAGGGGCTCATCCCCCAGGGCAGAACTGAATCTACCTCTTCCATTAGTCAAAATCCGCCTGGTCATTAGGACGGGATAGCTCCCACCCCTGGCGGTTCAACTATTTTGTACTAACAATCAAAGAAAACAAGGCTTAAGGGAAGGGAAAATGAACGGTAATGAATGCTTGCTAGCACTCGGAACCTGCGCAAATTATGCATGTTTTTGTTGGGTTGTTCCATTGCCTACTTCAATCCCCTGGGTCGCTGTATGACTCGGTGTTTGTTTTAAATTAGCAGTCAAAATAATAAAATATATAATAATAATGAAAACAGTATAATAATTACACAACAACAATAACATCAATACATTAAGGTCCGTGGATTGGTCCAAGTTAAAAATACAGTTCTCATTTTTACACTTTATCGAGATGTAAAAGGTTATAAATAATTTTTTATGTTCTATGTGACAAGGTTTCTTAGAGGAAAATTGTAAGTATCTCCTTTCTTATACGAATGCCCCTGAGGTATTTCCCGAGTTGTTGTGTTTGATGAGAAAAAGGGCGTTTTTCCTCCAACACCTGGCATGGGACACGGTGCTCTCCTTATTACTCGTAAGTCTAGCAAGGCAAATTCACTATCGGAGTGCAAACAGGCAGTGTTACTTTTAAATAATCATATCTGTTAATCTCTTCCAGCCTTCTTCTTTGTACAAAACCATCCCATACTGGAGCCAAACAGAAATATCTTCCCCTAGAAAAGGAAGAGGAAAGTGCAAGTTGGTTCTGAACCGCCACTAAAAGAAAAAAAGGGAAAGAACAGAAACCAAAAAAATTAAGGGAATCTATTTTTTGTGTGTGTGAAACTATTGTATTTTTTTTGGGAATTATGATTTTATTTTATTTATGTCATATGTCTTACCCTAAAATATTTGCTAATAGAAATGATCCCTATAGGATCAAAGGAAATATTGAAAGACTATGAAACGAGCTGATCTGTCATTCAAATAACAAAGAACTTACAAATAGTAAATCGCAAGCCTTTCCTAGCCGAGCCGTGCCTTCCAGACTAAACATGGGCAAGGAGCTTAACTTAACTCTCCCAAGCATTTTAGTGAGTACGTGGATGGCCCTCACTTCCTTTCCACGGAGAGTGCCGGGAGTTACCTTTTAGGTAATCATTCTCTCTACCCGGGGCGGGGGAAACCAGCACTGACTTGGGCTGGCTTCCCACTCAGTGGCTAAATAGGCAATCGGGGTGAAGTTCCTTCCCCAAAGGGGAACTTCATCGTATCTAGGTTCGATTTACCTAAAATTATGTAAATCAGCGCGCATGCTCACATACGCGCGCGGGTGATGCGTGTGTGCATGGATGCACCCACGCACTCGCATGCGGCGATTGGTGTGTGCACTTGCACTGATTTCAATGATATAATGATAGTAAATAATAATGATGAGATGATAAAGCAACAAATAACTATCATTACTTAATAGTAAATTGCAAGCCTTTCCTAGCCCAGCCGTGCCTTCCAGACTAAACATGGGCAAGGAGCTTAACTCTCCCAAGCATATTAATTACGCTTTGGCCTTGAAAATTCTAATAAAGGGCTAGTGCAGTCTAGGACATATATCGTCAATAAAACTAGCATCATATATTATTAGTGAACTTATTCGTGTTCGAAAACAAAAACGTTAGAATTTAGCCACTAACTGAACAGAAGGCACTCACGCCTTGGTCTAGCATGGAATTAATATATATATATATAGATATATATTTTATATATAATTATATATATATATATATATATAATATATATATATTTTATATATTATATGTGTTTGTTTGTGTGTGTGTGTATGTATGTATATATATATGGTTATCTATTCACGTGTGTGTATAAAATGTATATACATATATGTATATAATATATACATATTTTATAATATATATATATATATATATTATATATATATATATATGTATATATATACACGTGTTGTTAATATGTATTAAAAAATAAGTATATACATATACATACATATTGTGTGTATATAATATGTATATTATTAAAAAATATATTATATATATACATATATTTTTAAAATAATATAATAATATATATCTATATTAAATATATATATATATATTTATAAAATATATAATATATATATAAATAATATATAATTTATATATGGGAATAATATATAACATATATATTTATATTTATATGTTTTATTATAATGTATGTTAAAACACACCCCACACACCCCACACACACCACACACACCCCACACACACACCCAACACCACACACACACACACACTCACTCACTCATCACTCACTCACACACACACACACCAAAAACCAACCAAAAACAACCCCACAAAAAAAAAAAAAAGCACTGCGCGCGCACGCAACAACTATTTATATTTTTATTTTTATTTTTATTTGTATTTTTATTTGTGATTTACACACACACACACACATACCCACGCACGCACAAAGTAAACCCCACCCCGCCCCACGCACACGCACACGCACACAAAGCCACCACGCACACACACACAAAAACACACACACACACACACACACACATATTATATGTGGTGTGTGTGTGTATGTGTTGTGAATATATATGTATATATTGTGTATGTGTGTGTGTGGATGTGTTGGAGGTGTGTGGGTGTGTACACACATACAACCCACACACACACACACCCCTGGGACATATATACATAATATTCACAACACACATACACATATAACATATATTCACACACACACGCACCGACATGCCAAAACAACACACACACTCCAGCACGAAAGCACGCAAGCACACACACGCACACAACGCTCACAACACACACACACATATTGTATGTGTGTGTGTGAAAAAAATATATATATATATATATATATTATATAATATATATACATAATACATGTATGTTTTTTTATATATGACTGCCAAAGGTGGCCCGTGGTTGAGCACTGGGCTCCACCAATGGACCGAGTTCAATTCCTGCCGCGGCAGTAGTAAAAATGCCTGCGCTCTGACTGCTCGCTCAAGCCCGATCTCATGGCGAGAAAACGACATATCGCCTTGAGAAGAAGTCAAAACGCAGGTGGCGTAGGGGAAGTCGGGGCTGTGGCATACGTGTTAAACGCCGAACCTCGGTTGATTAGGAAGGGCATCCAATCAGACAAAGGTGAAACTGCCAAATATCCTCTCAAATAATGAAATGAGAGAGGCCGGTTTCCTGCAGTAGATTTAATGGCTGTTAAAAAATATGTATATATATATATATATATATATATATATATATATATATATATATATATATGTGTGTGTGTGTGTGTGTGTGTGTGTGTGTGTGTGTGTGTGTGTGTGTGTGTGTGTGTATGTATGTATATGTATATATTTATTCGTGTGTATTTGTGTGTTTGTCTGTGTCTTTCTACGTGTGATGATGTCCGTGTGATGATTTGATTTACACCGGTACTATATATCAAATAAAACTCGCTTGAATTCAAGGAATATCCTATGGTAAGGATAAGTCCGATATGCGAAGCTTAGCCTCGCCCGGGCTGTGCCATGAGGGGAGCCCGGCCTGTGTCGACTAATGCCGACTCGCTCACGTGTGTCAGCTGGTGCTGACTCGGCTGAACC
>NC_051423.1:17444666-17492798 GCF_015228065.2 Penaeus monodon | reverse complement strand
TTTTCATTTTAAAAAATTGTGTTTTAGGGTAATAAAAGATAAGGTTTAAAAAGATTAAAAAAAAAAATTTAATGATAAAAATAAAAACATAGCAACTACAAAAAGTGGGAAAAGAAAAAACGCTATGTCTCATAGATAAAAATAATCAAGTGCCAGCGTAAATAATATAAAAAATAAAAAAAAACATCATATTCTTAAAAACTAAGGTCCTAGAATATCCAATTTCAATTTTTTTTTTTTTTTTTTTTTTTTTTTTTTTTTTTTTTTTTTTTTTTTTTTTTTTTTTTTTTTTTTTTAACCATTGGGTTGTAACTGACACATAAACAGTCACGATTCACTACAATCATTTCCAATTCATGAGGATATTTTATTTACATTATCATTGTTATTATTATTTCAAATTACTTTTGTTTTGTCTATCAGTAAGTTACGCTTAACTACGAATTTGAAGTCGCTTCATTTTGATGTAAAAAATATGGTAATTGACAATATAAATATTAAATAATTTTAATGATAACAAAATATACTGATTAATAGAGTGGATACAAGTTCGTAGTGTAATAATAATAATAATAATATAATATAACACACAACAATAGTAAATACTCAATATTACTATTCTAATATTAGAAAAAATATTGATGATAATATGTAACAACTACTTATATAGGAACATGATCATTGTTTATTAAATTCTATAAGTAAGATACATGTAATAACTTGTAACAAAAACAGGGATATGAATAGAGATAAACATAGAAATGAACAGCCAAGCCAATAACAACAGATTACATAATTACCATGCGGTTTTGAATAATGATGACAATAATAACAACAAAAGACTGATAATGGAAGTAATAACAGACATAATGTATAAGGATATGATTGTGATCATGAAAATATTGATAACAGTTATAATATCAACAACAAAAATAAAAATAATGATAACAAGAACATTGATAATAATAATAAGATTATTTTATTATTATTATAAAAACAACGATAAAACTAATATAACAATAATAATAACTACTATTATGGCCTTGTAATAGGGTGGTATTGCCCCTAATATTCTAATTGGGGTGAATGTGGTTCTCTCTAGTCCTCCCTGGAGGATGATACCCCTCACCCCCTATACATAACCCAGTCCCTAACCCCACCCCCCTAAACTCTTGCCTCTCCTCCTTACCTTAATCCCTTGTCTAGCTTACGTAAAGGACTTTCACAGACCCACCTCCCTTTCCCTTACCCCGTCTTCTTGTCCAGCTTACCTAAAGGATTTACGGACCCGGACCCCACCCCCACCTTCTCCTCTTCAACCTATGAACCCCCAACTCCAGCCTTTCACCCTACCAATATTACCCATAAGACTTACAGAACCCCGAAGTCTGTTCAATGTTGAAGGGAATATTAATGGATCTAAACAAAGTTTTCATTTTAGTTTCTATTTATTTACTTCTGTGTTTGATTTGCTCTCTCTCCCTCCCTTTAATAAAGAAATCAAGAGATCTTGGTTATCTACCTTAAACCTTAAGCTCATTATCTACCATACTCGTGTAGGGCCCAGTACATGCGCTCACTCCCCCCCCCCCCCTCCTCTCTCCTCTCTTTCTCCTCACTCGCTTTTCCTCTCCTTTTCGTTCCCCTTCATTCTGTCTCCTTCCCCCCCAACCACTCTCCTCCCCCTACCCATCTCCCCCCCCCCCCATCTCTCTCTCCTCTATGCATGTTTTCCAAAGCTTTTTACGCACCTCAATATTTCTCAGCGAAACAATAGCCTAGCAAAGGAAAGAAAAGAAAAAAATGAATAAAAGACATTGGATAATGAGACCATTGTTGTCATTTTTACGCATTTAGTTTGTTTCCTCATTCATTCGCTCGTTTTCCAAAAAGTGTGTGAAATTAAACATGAATATATCAATAAGAATAATTATGATTGCAGAGGAAATCACAAAAAACAATGACAGTGATGTCAGCGATGCTAGTGATAATAGGGAAAATCATATTAACAATAACATAATAACAACTGTAGTATTAGTAGCAACGATAATAATGATAATAATAATAATAATAATAATAAGAAGATCTATAATAATAATACTGAAGTATTTAAAATGATAATATAAACAATCATAACTGAACTTAATATAATTATAATTTAATAATTAAAAAATATAATAATTGGGATATACATTACAGAATAACAAGTAAAAAATAATAATGACAGAATTACTAATTAATTATCATATTACATTTAAACTTTTTTTTAACACGGCTGGAGTTGACCCGCACGCGGAAAGATCGTCCTCTTGAGCGGCTGACAGTATAGCTTTTTTTCTTATAGAGTAAAGAGAAATACACATTAGGTTAGGATCTCTACAATCTCAATTATATAATTATACCTCATTATTTTCATAAATCACGAATGTCATTTTAATATCCTTGTCTACTGATAAGTTTTCTATCCTTACATGTTGATGAATAATTAGCTAAGAATTATCACTATCATTAAAAAAAAAAATTTTTTTATTATTATGTTTACTATGACAACGATACAGCTATTTATAGAAATCAAATATTAAAAGACATGATTTGATATTATTTATATATAAAAAAAATATTGTTGTTGGTGTTACTATTACTATTGTTTTGTTTTATTATTATGATTGTTATTATTATCATCACTTACAAATAGGGTGATACTTGACACAAACATAAAGGATCACACACACATCAAATATGATCTGTGAGGGTATACGATTCAACATGTCATTATTATTACCAATTTCAATCACTATGTTTTGTTTGTGTACGCTTCAGCATATTTTATATAACTAAATACTAATACAATAATTATAATGCTATATAATAGCATTACTACTACAAATAATAATAATACAATTAAAGTAGTAGTAGTAATAGTGTTGTGTAAGATATGATAGGTACTATAACTAATGATAATGATAATGCATGTGCTACTACTATTAATACTATGTTAATAATAAGAATAAATAATAGAACAAGGATATAATGATAATGAAAACAATGATAATAACAGCATACTATTAGTAATGACCTATATAATTACAGACTACTATAATTTACTAACATATGAGGAGCAGAAATAGTATCATGAACACTGACATGAGAAAACAACTACTGAACTATAGATAAACATAATAAGCTAGAATAAACCATTGCTTTCATCTCATATCATTATAAAATAAAAACAAGAGCTATGAAAGTATACTAATGCTAATACGGATATGATGATGATCATGAAAATGAAAACGATAATGGTAACAGAGGTAGTTATAACGATAATGAAAACAATAATGATAAAAATAATAATAACAATAATTATAATTATAATGACACTACTAAGTATGAGGATAATAATAATGATAATAGTGATAATAATGATAATAAGTGTAATATTGTAACATATAACCAATACCTAATAATAATCATCCAACACAATAATAATCAAACTATGAAAGTAAAAGTATAAACGATAATAATATGTAGAAGACAAGGATAATGATAAATAATGATACTTTAAAAGTGAACAGATATGAGAAAAAAATAAGCAAAAAATATAACCAAGGTGACCATTACAGCATCCAAGTTCTAAAGTAGCAGCGATAACGAGACAAACTTTACTCTCACGCCCTTGTAATAGGGAGTTACTGCCCTTAATAATCTCGTTGGGGTGAATGTAGTTCTCTCTAGTCCACCCTGGAGGACTGTACGATACCCCCCCACACCCCCTATATCTAACCTACAGCTTCTACCCCTTACAGGAACAGTAAACAAACTAATCAATAATGTTATGTGTATGTCGTACTTTGCTATAGAACACTGATACTTGGTCACCATTGCTACGTAGATTTTTTAAAATACGCAAAGTAATCTTTGTATTAGATGTTGTAAAGGCGTTGGGGATGGACATGTTGATGATAACGATAGTTGGATATATATATATATACATTTTTTTTTTTTTTTATTGTAGTTTTCAGTTTGGATTCTCTTGAGTGAGTACTGGTAGGGTCCCCACGTTCCTTTCCACTGAGAGTGACGGCTGCTACTTTTAGGTACTCATTGTCTCTACTATTCGGGCTTGGGAGCATGCACTGACTTGGGCTGGCTTGCCCCCCAGGTGGCTAATAGGCAATCGAACAGGGAAATAAGAACACTGCTTAAGTTTGAAATATTTCCATAAGTGCGTACCCATATGCGAGTAAAAAAAAAAAATAATAATAATAATAATAAATGAAATAAAAACGGTGTTGCCAACAGATGAGTCTTCAAATTTTCCCATGACTCATCAAGAGAAAGGACACGCGAAGACGAGACATTCGAAGAATAACGCTTTTTTTTTTTTTTTTTTTACTTATATACATATACATAGATATCTACATACGCATATATGACAACTATGTATGTATTTTGAAAGGAAGTTTGACAACCAAAATTTTGTATCTGACCTTTCACGAAATGTCTTTAATGCGATTTTATCCGAGTTCGAGATGAGCCGGGTCCCGCACGCGTGATGTCGTCTATTGAGACCCGCAAAAAAAAAAAAAAAAAAAAAAAAAAAAAAAAAAAATCCTGTAGAATAAGTAAAATTGGGATCTCTAATATCTTATTTTCGAAGAAAATGACGTTTTATTTATTATTTGTTTATTATTATATTTATTTTTTTTTTACAAAATTTTTGTGCACTAGTATGGAATAACTCAAATGGGTGGGATTTTAATATTTTCATTTACTGATGACTTAATAACTGCAATAGTTTTATTATCATTAAATCTTATTTTTTATTCATTATGTTTATTACCAATTGAGCTGTTTTTAGAATAAAATATTGAAATGACAGAAAGGATGGGTATTTCGAAATAGAATATTTATTATTGGGGGGGGGGGGGGGGGGGGGGGGGGGGGGGGGGGGGGTGATACTGTTGTTGGTATTATTGTTATTCCTATTAGTAGTGTATAGTAGTATATAGTAGGATTACAACTGCGGTGAGAATTTGGCAATAATAAACTTAAATAAATCCAGACACATCAAATTAACTAATCTATGAGGAGACTTTTCTATTATCGTATTATTATTATTATTATCATTGTTATCATTATTTCAATCTATTTTGCTTGATGTATACATTTATGATAATTATAAATTTAAATATCAAATGATGACAATAATCTTAATATAACAATGCTACAACTTCTACTCTAATAATCATGATGATATGTGATGATATAGTAATATAAAATACTGATGATTATATAGAAATAACACATAACACAATAATATGAATAACAATAATAACATATCAGGATATTATGGTGTCATCAATAATAATGATAAACAGTTGTAATAATAACATATAACTACTGTAGTTATTCTGACTGCCGCCTCGACTTGTATGATTACCCTCTCCCACCCCTCTTCACTTACCCTCCCTTCCCTCCTCACCCCTTAACCCTGCCCTACCCCTTTCTTTATCCCCTAACCCTCATTTTTCTTTGTCTAGCCTACCAAAAGTGCGAAGGTGGTTCATTCGTAGAACATTGTCGTCCGTGGTGGTTATTTATTTTCACACGGGAACGGTAGAGGGGGTTATTTATCCCATAGAAGAGGAAGAGATTTTTAATTGTGGTTATTTCACAGGATGATCAAGAAGTTTTTTCCCTCCCGTGAAGGAGACTTGAGGAGAGCAGTTATTTCCTTTACCGAAAAAACGCAAGACAATTAACTTTTTCACGGAAAGTATGAAAGTAGAGCTATTTTCCTGCATGAAAAAAAGATCAAAATAGGAACAGTAAACAAAGCCAATGGAAATTGGGTTTTAAATCTTTCCTTTGGTAAACCGCTGCTGTCCCTCCATTGCTTAGCGTAAGAGATTTTCTCTTGAATATTCAAAGTATCTTTGTGTAGGCCGTTGTATAAGGCGCATGGAAGGATTTACTGATATATATGTTAGCCATAGATGAATAAGTTGATTGATAGATAGATATTAACAGATATAGAGTGAGAAATGGTGATAGAGAGGGATAGAGAAAAAGCGGATAAGAGAGAAAATATTGAGAGAGAAGAAGAGCAGTGATTAAGTCGAAATCGTAGTTCCCTAATGCTTTTTTCACTTAGTGCGTTACCTAATTATTATTTTTGTGGACGCGTGGGACAGAAATCTACGATACACTGCAGAAAATTCAAATAAAATAATGGTCAAAATTAGTGATAGTATTCAAGCCTGATGATAATCATTAGATGGACATAATATATATAAAATTTTATGATAATATACAATATTTGATCGCAATAACTTTAATAAGTCAATAAATAAACACCTAAAAACAAATACCAATATTACCTTCGCAGAACGTGTCCAAATTTTCCCACGCTCTCAGACAAATGCAGTTGCGAGAGACACGCCCACGAGACAAATCGAAGTTATGCAATTTTTGTTGACTCTGTGTCCTCTCGTGGAGTGCTTTATGCACAAATCCTCAACGCACACACCAACACACACCACCCACACACAAACACACACACACACACACACACGACACACCAGGGATTGCAACACAAACATACACACACACGACACACAAATACCCACGCGCGCGCCGCGCGCGCATATCTTTATACATATGTTTTTGGGATTTCTCTCCTTTTTCATTAACCCCTTCCATTTCTTTCCTCTCCTTCCTACTCTCCTCTCTCCCTTTCTTCTTCCCTCTCCTTCTCCTCTCTCTCCCTTTTCTCCCTCTCTTTCCTCCTCTCCTCTCTCCCTTTATCCCTCTCCTTCCGACTCATCCTCTCTCCTTTCTCCCTCTCTTTCCTCCTCTCCTCTCGCCCTTTCTCCCTCTCCTTCCTCCTCTCCTCTCTCCCATTCACGCTCTTATGACTCAGCTATATGTACAATTTATTACTGAAATATGTATTTTATTTTATGCATTAACTATATTCCTAATAATTTTGCATATTCTTTACTGTATCCCAAACGTCTCTTCACACTAGTGGATATCCATGATAATTCTTTGTTGCCTTTTTCATTATCTCTTTCTCTTGCCACGTAACCATTCTATGTTGCGTCCTTTTCCTTTTCCTATGTATTGTTACGAAGTATATCACAGCCTCATTAGACCACTATACCATTATGAAGGCATACTCCCTACAGGAGCACGGAGTCAACGCCTCGCTCTTGGGGAAGAGCAGCCTCACTCCCAGCATCATTACTCCATTAATAAAGGAATCAAGACACACACGCACGGACGCACTCACGCACGTGCGCACACACACACACACGCACACACACAAACACAGACACAAACACAAACACACACACACACACACACACACACACACACACACACACACATACATATTGTTATGCATGCACGGATGTATGCATTCCACAAACACCCAAGCTGCCTAAAAGGCAACCGTCCATGAATGCAATCGACTCCTCTCGTCATCGGTAGAAATCTTGTTTTGACTCAATTCGCGTTGAGATTTCACCGTCCTTGCAGGTGAGAAATTGAAGGTTTTGCTCCTTCCTCTGGTGGATAATCAGAGAGATAGATAGAGTGACTGAAAGTGATAGAAAGATAGAGGGAGCTTATTTTTCGTGTTTGTAATGCTAACGATAATATGGATTGGAAATGTCTTTTTGTGTTCCCGATTTAGTTCGGAGAAAAGTTTCTGGTATTTCCTTGTGATAATAAGTGGCAATTTGAGGGGAAGCGAAGAAAAATGACCGAGGAAAGAGAGAAAGGGGATGGGGGGGTGGAGGGAGAGTGAGGGAGACTGAAAGAATACAAATTCAAAAGATACTGCACTCGTTGTCCACTCAAAAAAAAAAAAAAAAAAAAAGCAGAGGGGATAGATATATAGTAAGACAAAAGGTAATATAAGCACAGCAAAGAGAAACGTTTAACAAAACTACTATCTTATTGTCCGCTGTAAATTTAAAGATCACGAAAGGAAGAGAAAATGGAGGAAACGAAAGTTAATAGCATGAGTGTAATACAACTTTTCATTGGAAACGATGATGACTTCGTTCCAAGGAACCATAATATATTTGACACACAGAAATTAAATACAAGAACAGAATACATAGTAAAATACTACTTTCTGTCTCCTAGGGAACCAGAGGGACGCGGAAGGAGGAATATGTAAAGACCAATAGAAAAAATGCACTGGAAACAAATCTGACCGTTTGCCACGGTTTCACTACTACCCATGGGCTTCCTTCCCTTTATAATTAACCCCGCCTCCCCCCTGCATCGCTCTGTTCTTGAATTTCTCTTGTTAGGCATTTATTTCCCTGTATGCGATATTTGTAATTCCTTGAGTAGAACTAAAAATAATAAATAAAAGGGCAGGGAGACAGAGGACATGGTAGCTGCAGTCATCAACTTATTCCTGATCAGGTCCTCGTGTGATATTCTGAGACGACACGGTTGTAATGGCCCCCCCTACCCCCACACCGCACCCGCCCAAAAAAATCTAGCAATTTTTCTATAGTCCAAACAGACATGCCTGAGACACCCCAGAGAGAGAAGAGAGAGAGAATGTATGCATGTCCCATGTTAAGACTACTAAACTTGGCTATGGTAATATACATATATTTTTTCCCCCCTCACCACCACTACAATAATAGAAAAAAATTAAAATACTAACTCCCTTGCTTTTAAGTTAATTCACACGCTCCGTCCAATTAATTGAATGCCATTAGCGTATATAACATTATTCTATATGTATGACCTCTTTGCTACGGCAGGCTGCTTTGAAGTTATAAAAAATGCTTTCCAACGCAATTAGTGCAACGGCCATTACGTTTAAATATCCGGATATTTGATGAGCTTTTTGCTCTACTGGAATTTTCCTGAAACGTATAGGATAATAAAGCAATTGAGTCCGGTTGCTATGCATTTTGTATCATCAGAAAGATGGAGTCACACCACACACACCAAACACACACCCACCCACACACCACACCATATATATATTATATAATATTATATATTATATATCTATATATTATTTATTATATATATATATATATATATATTATACATACTGTACATTAATATATATATATAATATTATATATATATTATTTTATATATCCTTCTTAATATTATTAATTTATATATATATATGTATGTAGTAGGATCTATATATTAATATAGCTATATAGCTCTATTATCTATACTATATCTATATATTATATGTATATTTATATATATAGATATAGACATAGATTTAGATACACACACACACACACACACATACATACATATGTGTGTGTGTGTTTGTACACACACACACAGATGTCCTCGCTCCTCGCGGCGAATCAGGTGGGGCTGCGGGTCACTTTTATTACGGGAAGTGAGGAAGGTCGTAGAGTGAGAAAGAGAAAGTATATATTAAGAACGAAGAGGATAGAGAAAGTACAAGAAACGAATACACTGTATTAGAAATACTTAGTACCTTGTATCCGCTGGAGAAGAGCTACGAGATGAAAAATATAAACAAAAATAAATAGGAAAACGAATGAAATAGCAATGTGGATAGAAGTGCTTGGAAACGGATCTCGCTTATCATCCTCCCCAGGACACCATAAAAATAGAAAGCGAATTACAAATACAAGAAAAAAATACAGAAATGCATTTGAAAAAGGGAGAGAGTGAGAAGAGAGAAAAAATAAAACTAAATGAAATACGAGATTTTTTTTTATTGCTCTCCAAGAAAGAAAGGAGGCAAAAGAAAGAAACAGACAGACAAATGAATTACAAGAAATCGAGTTTATAAAAAAAATAATAATAATAAATAAATAATAAATAAAAAATACATATATATAGCGAAATAATAATATATATATATATTTATACTATATATATATAATATATATATTATATATATATATATTATATTATTCTATTATATATAAGTATATATAAATAAAAGTACCATTAGAAATAGAGCGAACTACCGCGGGAACAATACGATTGAAATAAGGTAGAATAGAATACACCAATGCGTAGGAAAATGGTCTAAAAAATAACGAAGTACCATGGCTGTTGTTTATACAGCTTCACTATTACCTATGAATTTATCTTCGCTTTCCCTTTTCAAAGTATCCTCCCCATCCCAGGTCCACCCCTAGCCTTTGATTTTTCTGCCTAGCATTTAGTGTGAGCTTTAATTATAATGCTTTGAGTATAATGCTTTGGAGTCCTTAACATGAGAGAGAGAGAGAGAGAGAGAGAGAGAGAGAGAGAGAGAGAGAGAGAGAGAGAGAGAGAGAGAGAGAGAGAGACAAAAGAAATGCTAATGTAACAAGCTTTTTTATAAAGAAAAGAATAACACATCTTATTAAATAAGAAAAATGTACATTTTAGAATCACAAGCGAGTATCAGCTTACAGGAAAAAAAAAGGAAATTTGCATATCAGAGTACTCCAGCTTCCTGGGAAAGTTGCCACGTTTTATTTCCTTTTTCCTCTTTTTCTTTTCATGGGACTGGGAGCACCATCCCTATGAAGTATATTTACATTTCTATCCTAATTTTATTTTACAGATATATATTCAATAAAATATATAAGTTTGTTTTCCATTCTGCACTTCTAGAAACAAAAATGCTGGCCTCGGTTGCTTTGAAGGTTAGTTCACACATGGTCCAATTAAGTAGAATGCCAACAGTGTATATAAAAATATTCCATATGCAGGCCACGTATGCTCTCCAGCTACTTTGGAGTTTGTTAAGCGGTGTGCGTGTTCGCATGCATTTGCGTAGGGCTATTAACTTGCGAATTCTTTTGTTTTATTATTTAATTACCTTTTGCACGTACTGAAAGTGTTCCTGGAAACGTAATGAGCGATCACTTAGCTTACAGAACATTGGTTGACCTTGCATTTTCTATCTATCGGACATCGAGTCCACCACACACACCCCACACACACACACCACACACCACACAACACATATATATATATATATAATTATGCATAAATGCCCTATAAATATACTTTTGCGAGTGTAAACAATTCTGTGTAGATTTTGAAGACTGATATAATTTATGATTCTCTTACATAGTACTGTCCCAAGCAGTGATTCCGCACTTGCAACTGACTGCAGACACCTGATTGTATTACACAGACACCTCACGACTCTGACTGACCGCAGGCTCCCAAGCTGCTTTATTCAGCCCCGTGTACTTAGCTTCACATCCGAGCCTTGCAGATCTCACTGAACTGAACTGAATCGAGATCAGTAACTCACATCCTCCAGCAGCTTCACGCAACAAGCACACACTGCCCAGTCTATATTATATTATATATATATTATTAGATATATATATATATATATATATATATATATATATATTATATATATATATATATACATATATTGAATATATTATATTATATTATATATATATATATGTGTGTGTGTGTTGTGTGTTTGGTGTGTGTGTGTGTGTGTGTGTGTGTGTGTGTATACATTATTTACATACACACACACACACACACCACACACATTTATATATATATGTGTGTGTGTGTGTGTATATTATGATACTATATATTATTATATCTATTATATATATATATATATATTATATATCTACACAAACACACGCACCACACACCACACACACACACACAATATATAGATATATACAGATATATACATATTATACATATATATTGTATATATATGCATATATATATTTCATATATATGGCATAATATACATATATATATATATACTTATATATATATATTTTTTATATATATATATATCTAGGTGGGGGGTGAGGTGTGAGATATATATTATGTATGTATATATATATATTATATATATATAATATAATGTATATCATCTATATATGTTTTAAAAACAAAATTGTTGTGTGTATGCATCTCTTATCCATATATCTACGTCCTATATATATATATATTATTTATATATTGTAGTCGGTATATATATCTACTATATATCTTATATATTATGTATCTATCTTATAATTATATATATTATATCTATATATATACTATACAGACAGAAGGAAACGCTCCTTATGAAGAAATCAAGAGATGGAACGGTAGCTGGTTTCTTGCTATATAACCGGCAGGAAATGACTGTAACTCGAATACTCTCTGGTGCTACCTGCCTTAGCTAGACGAAAGTAGCACACTGGGAACTTCATGAGGAGATGCTATTCTTTTCGTTACGAGTTTACTTGTCGGGTTTATGATGTTGATAGTCCAATGAAATTATCTGCAAGGTTACTCAAGCTAGCTGTAACGTTGAGAATACTGCGGAAGGAATAAAGTTCTCAGTTTGTATGCAACACTTTTGCCGCATAAAAATATAGATATATTAAATTTAATGAGAGGGAAAAAAAAAGAGAAAAAAAACGATTTAAGTGAATGTCTTTTTTTCTTCTTCTATTAATGGGAATGTAATACATGCATTTCGAGATGGTTATTACATTAAACTTGAATCTGAAAAAAAAAAATATTAATTAAATAAATAAAATCTGTATATATACAGTGCATATATATCCATATATATTATTATTTTGACGGGAATTCAACATTGCCATGCTCTTCCTCATACAGAAATTTATTTGCAAAATAATAAAGAAAAGCGAGATTGCACATTGCTGTAGCTATGAAACTTGTGACGCATGAAAGGATGCAAACAGTGCGGAGGATTTGCTACCAATCATGAGTTTGTGTCGACAGTTTTGCACACCGTACGCACAGGAATGGCGCTGGATCTTTGCAAATACCGAATGTACCAAGTATTGCAAAACACCGACACAACCACACCGAGCCACAACGCACATACAGACACACACACCACACACAACCACACCACACACCTCCCACCAACACACCACTCACACACACACACACACACACCACACCCCACACACACACACCACACCCACACACACAACACCACACACACGTACCTACACACACACACACCACACACTCACACACTCACAACACACCCCACACACGACACCACACACACATGTATTATCTTGTGTGAGTAAACACATAGATAAAGATGTAACAATGTGTTTAGATGCATTACAGAGCTACTCAGCTACTTGTCATTGACTAGGGAACAAGATAGAATTATATATAAATAATCTCATCACAGTATTTTCATCATATTTTCTCTTGTTCTTTCATACTCTAATAAATTGTCCAGGTTATGATAATACTCTTATGTATGTTTTTTAGTTTTGGTTCTATTTTTGTAACTAGCATTTTTCATTATCATTGTTATTGTTGTTATTGATGTTGTTGTTGTTGTTGTTGTTATAATCACCAATATCGTCATTTAAATTATTCATATACTAAATCATCATTATCGTTATTATCATAAATTAGCTTACGTGTATTGCTCTTATTATTATCAGTTATTATTATTTTTACGGTTTTGATAATTTCATTATTGTTATTTTTATCGTTATCATTATATGTTTGTTGATATTCCTATTATCATCATAATGATGCATACCACTGTGTATTCTTTGCAATATTTCAATTAAATCTCAGTGGATGCCGGAAAGAACTATAAATATTAACATTGTTTGTTTCCTTGTACACCCCTTTCACACGCTAAATTTAGCGTCTGAAAGCATATTACTTATTACTGCAAACCTGAAGTTCATTCACTTTAATGTAAATTGGTTATTTTAAACCCTTAAATTCTTGTGACTGGCAGACTTGAATCACTAAATTATTATAATAGTTATGAAATATTAAAGAATCAAAATACTACACAATACCATCGCGCGGACGCTTTTTGTTTATTACCATTTTGTTCTTACTTATTGCATTAATAGATTGTTATCAATTTTATCATAGTCTTATTATTAACATTTTTATTATTGTGGTTATGGCTGTTAGATTATCTTCATATTACTAGTAAGTAGCAGTATTATTATTATTATTGTAGTAGTAGTATTCCTTAATTAATTTATTATTTATAATAAAACATAATTTATTATTATTAATTATTATTTATTATTATTATCATTTCATTATCATTATCATTATCATTATCATTAGCATTATCATAATCTTATATTATTATTATTTTAGTATTAATTATTGTCATTATCATCATCAGTATTATCTTATCATTTTTTATCATTATTATCATCATCATCTCATCATCATATCATCTCTCATCATCATCAATCATCATCATCATCATCATCATCATCACGTCATCATCATCATCATCATCATCGTCATTCATCATCCATCATCATCATCATCCTCATCATCACATCATCTCATCATCATCATCATCATCATCATCATCATCATCATCATCAAGACGTCTCGTCATCATTATTCGAGGCGATTACACTGCGCTGGAGTGCCAACGTCCATTTTATGCAGATTTATTGTGTTTTACCTACGTAGGGGAGTTAGATGGAAGGTAAGATGGGAAGGGGAAAGAAATTAGGAGAAGAAAGAAGGGAGGCAGGATCAGGGATGGGAAGGTGACTTTCTCATTTGGGAATGTATAAATGGGAAAAAAAGGGGCCAAGTACAAGCTAAGAATTTTTTAACTACTTTCTTAGTCAAGAGGAAAGTGAGTAAAATTAAAATGAAGTATAATTTTGATTATACATTCTCATCTTTAATGCATATGATAGATCATTATAACGATAAGGTAACAACACGAACTTTCTGACGACCTTAACCTCGCAATTTCTCAGAGCAAATTTGTTATTACGGGTTTGCCTTCAGTATTTCAGCAAAATCCTGGCTTTCTCGCGCCCCGAAATGACTGAAATGGCACCGGATCTTGTAATTGCACGGGCCTGACTTTGTGACATAGTAAGGGTTTTTGGTGAGATGTCTTTGACGCTGAAAGAGGAAATCTGAGAGGTTTTTTTCCACCCCCCCCTATCTCTCTCTCTCTCTCATCTCGTCTCTCTCTCTCTCTCTCTCTCTCTCTCTCTCTCTCTCGCTCTCTCGTTGTTTGTTTAATAATGCAAAATTATAATGAATATTTTTTTTTTTCTCTCACCGTTTAAGATGGAGAGACGAGAGGGGGGGGGGCAAGAATATAGAGAGTGAGTGAAGCGATTTGTAAGTGATGTTGACTGAATGAGAAAGACCCCCATTTTTCTTGTACGGGGACTAGAGAAAGAGAGAAAGAGAGAGAGGAGAGAGAGCGGAGAGAAGGAGAGAGAGAGAGAGAGAGAGAGAGAGAGAGGAGAGAGGAGAGGAGAGAGAGAATCAAATATGCCCTTCTGTCGGTACAGTACCATCCATGTAAAATCTGTTCACAAACTGATGCACAGTATACTTCCCCTCACTGTGTTCGTGCTTAGCTCTCAACGTGTTATAGTTTGAAGGAACCTCTCTTATCTCCTTTCTGCCGGAAGTTGAATGACTTGATACTTAACTGTTAAGCGAAACGCATTGCATTATTCTGCCTGTAATATATATCGTCGTAAATCGACTCCTAAATTGTATCGGCTATTAACGCAATGAAGATGAGAACCAGTTGTTGTTATGTGGGATTGAATTTAAAGATCGTTATCATTGAGTGTTCCACTTGCTGAGGAGGATATATTACTATTATCACCTTACTGTTATTATCATTGTTGTTGTTGCTGTGTTTGTTGTTGTTGTTGTTATATTTACATATCTTATTGTATATTAAGTATATTATAATTTACCTATTATTATCATCATTATCAATCACATCATCAATATTATCATCATCATCCGTGGTATTCTCCTGAGACCAGACTTGCATATAACAAGACCTGAATGCCATTGTACAGAATATTTCCTTTTCAGATATTTGAATACTATATAAAAAAATCAACGTAACGTAATTCTGCGGAAGCCATAGTCCCGCGTGCGCGCGCCGCACACACACCCCACACACACCACCATCACCCCACACACACACACACACACACACAACACACACCACAGCACCACATCACACACTCACATCACTCACACAACACACACACATGTAAGTCACTCAGTTAAAGATATTATTGCAAGTGCTAGCCTTCTATGTATCTCCGGGGAAACTTGAAACTGCGTTTTTCGCGTGTAAATCTCGAGTAGGGTTGGAGTTTTTGACCCTAAATTCCCTTTCTTTGTCGGAGGTTCAAGCCTGTATGGATGCGCCACGATGGGCTTGGTTTGGTGGTTCTTACTTGAACTCCCGAATTTTGAATAGAGGTCGAGGCAGAGGTGACCTTAATAGTATAATCTATTGTTTTAACGGTCTGATCCCGATAGATACTGACGATGGGCTTGGTTTGTTGAAGCCTTCTTATCTTGACCCAATTTTGAATAAAGTCCCTGAGAGTTCGGGGTCAGAGGTTGACTCACTTGTATAAAACCCGATTGGCTTTAGAGTCCTAGTGCTAGATTGGATGACTTCCCACTAATGGGCTTGGTTTGGCTGTCCTGGAGATTAAGGGTACGTCAGTTTACATAATATATTGGCTTCCTCGTCTTGAGTCCAGGGTAGATGACGACACAGCACGGGGAAAGAACGAGAGAACACGACTACAGGCCGATCGAAGGGGCGAAGAGCCTTCGTATATTCGTGTTTTCTGTTCTCCTCTTAGTTTAGTTATAATTTTTTCACAACGTTTTCTACACATTATGTCAACAAAGGTTCATTCAGTAAAGATAGACGTAAACATAAAATAAACACACACACCCAAACACACACCACAGCACACACACACACAGACACACACGGACATCTATCCACCATATATATATATATATATATATAGTATATATATTATATATATATATATATTATCATCATAACGGTATGCTCATGTTTGAGCAGCCGTGGACCTCTCTCCCATCTGCGCCCTCACTTGATCTTGTGCTTTTCTTTGCACTTTGTACCAATCGACACCCGCAAATTCTTTTGATGTTTCCTTCAGTCGTGTCTTCGTTTGCCTCTTCTTTCTGTTCATATCACCATTCCTGTCACAGTAAGTTTTTTCCTCAATGACTTTAAACTTTCTCATCACATGACCATAAACTATAATTTCCTTTTGTTAGATGTCCAACATCCGTCCTTACAATTTATTTTCTCAGCAGACTTCATCTTCGTTTTCCTTCTCTGTCCAGTTATACGTAGTCTTGTCTGTAACCCACCATTTCAAAACTATTGACTTTTCTTGTCTATCTTCTCAGCACACCCAACACTCAGACAATATGATGCAATTGGAAACTAATGAGTTCAATAACCTTAGCTTTGTCCGTAGTTATGCTTCGGTCTTTTGCAGGAGTGATTGAGACACTGTGGCGTTTTTTGGCAAGGGTATTCTTTTTATTCCGTGAAATCTCATATGTATTAGTTAAACAGCTCCACGTATAATGAACTCTTTCACATTTTTCCACATCATTTTCTTGTTGAACTTTTCATCATTGTTCATTGCCGGTTATCTTGAGTCTTAATGATCTTGTTTTCACTTGGCATTAGAAACCGCCAGCCCTTTTCGCTTTGCCGTCTCTACTTTTCTAGTAGTTTGTTGTAGTTTCAGTGATACTGCTGGCAATTAAACTATTTCCTCGGCGTACTTAATTTTATATTTTGTATCCTCCACCATCTTACATTCCTTCGAATTCTCCAGAGCAGCCTCTCATATTGTTTCAGAATATATGTTAAAGAGGTGCGGAGACGATTCAACCCTGTCGCACTTCCTTGTTTCTTAGAACCATTCTGTTACCCATAAGTGGTTCTTACAGTTGCTTGTTGTTGTCTACATGGCTTTGTATTAGTTGGTGATGTGTTTTGGAACTTCATATCGTTCTGTTATTCAGGGATATCTGATCACATATCAAAAGCTTTTCAGTAATCGATGAACACAGGTATAGGTTCTTTCTGATGTTCCTCTCTTTTTCTCTTGATCAATTTCAGATTTCGAATCTGGTTTCTGTACTTTTCCAGGGCGCAAACTGCTTGTTCACTGACATTTATTCTTTTTAACTTCAACGTCATTCTTTCAGCAATAATTTTCCACAAAATTTTGCTGCTGTGATTTATTAATGCAATTGTCCGGTGTATTGTTGCATTGGAGTGCGTCACCTTTTTAGGTATGGGAGCAGAGACTGGAATTTTTACCCAGTCTTCTGGCCAATCTCTTTCATTCCATATTTTCGTACAAATTTTGTAGAGTATTCAACCCCCGCCTCATTCCTGATTAGCTTATTAGCTCCGCTGTTTTCATCTATTCATGGGCTATTGTTTTCTTTAATTTCCTTTATGGCTTTTATACTTCGTCTAGCAGTGGCGGTGGGTTCATCTTCGTCATTGAGGTCTAATTAATTTTGTTGTTAGAATCTTGATTCTTTTTGTATAGGTTTTTGGAACATTTGATTCCATCTATCTTTGATTGTCTTTTCCACTCCATAAAACAATCCATCGTCCGTTTTTGATAGTGTCCCTTGTAGTGAAATTTCGGTGGGAGTTTCGTACTCCTTGGTAGAGTTCCTTTAAGTTGTCTTATTGATATAAACAGTTTTTCAATTCTCTGGTCAATGTTCATTTAATATTTTTCTTTATCTCATCGCACAATAATCTTTGAATTTTGTATTTTTGTTTTTTGTAAATTACCTTCTTCAGACTGGATTATTGTACCCTTGATTTATATATATATCTATATATATATATATATATTATATATATATATATATATATATCTAATATATTATATATGTATATTTATATACACATTTATATATATGATATATATTATATATTGATATATATCGATTATTATATAGTTATATATATATAATATATATATATATATATATATATACTTTATATAATCGTCCTTTTGATGACCGTACCATGCAAGTTCGTAGCCATTTTACCCTTTTGTTTTTAAACTTTTCCCTCTGTTGATTGCTTTACTCGCATTAAGGAGAACTTTTGCAGACCCAATAAGAGATACTTTAGTAGCGCATGTTTTTCTGTGAAATTGTCAATACTTCCACTCGTACTTGCCTGGTTTCACAAAACGTATATCAATTCGACTTGAATTA
The DNA here is from genome assembly GCF_015228065.2 of Penaeus monodon. Taxonomy (NCBI): domain Eukaryota; kingdom Metazoa; phylum Arthropoda; class Malacostraca; order Decapoda; family Penaeidae; genus Penaeus; species Penaeus monodon. Next base: position 17,473,682 of record NC_051423.1, on the reverse strand, counting down.
TGCATGAGATTTTTTTTTTTATCCCTAATCATTCTGGTCTCGTTTCCAATAAAAAATATATTATACATACATGCTACTATATATCTATTATTATCATAATCTATTAAATATAGTATATATATTATATCTAGGATATGCATGTTATGTATCTATATATTTTTTTATTGGAAGAGAACCAGAGATAGGGATAAACTAATCCTCATGTCTAGTCAAGTCGAATTTGAATCTACGTTGTTGTGACATGCAGTCAGTGAATTCTTGATCATTTCACAAAAGAAAATTGCGCTACTAAAGTATCTCTTATTTGTGTCTCCAAGTTTCTCCTTAATGCGAGTATAGCAATTCAACGAGGGAAAAGGTTTTAAAAACCAAAGGGTGAATCGGCTTACAACTTGCATGTTACGGTCAAGGACGATTATATATATATATATATAGATATATTATATATATCTATTATAATTATATATATTATATATATATATATTTATCTATTATATTATATATATATATATATATATATATCTTCTCATTCTATTCTTATCTATGTATGTATATATATAATATATTCTCTATATATTTATATAGTAATATATATATATACATATATATATGTATATGTATATATATATAAATATTTGTGTGTGTGTGTGTGTCTGTGTGTGTGCGTGCGTGCGTGTGTGCGTGCGGGCGAGCGTGCGTGCGAGCGTGCGTACGTGCGTGCGTGTGTGCGGGTTTGGGTTTGTGTGTGTGTGTGTGTGTGTGTGTGTGTGTGTGTGTGCGCGCGCTTGTGTGTACCGTGTTTTAGGCGTGAGTATCCCACCAGGAGCAGAATGCCGAGCTGCCAACTTTCCTAAAAGTTACCACTCCTTGCCAAGTATCTAGCGCGACCTCTCTGAGACTCGAACTAAGGTCCAGTTTAGGTCAAAAAATCCTCTGAACCTTGACTTCTGAGCGGCCGTTTTCCTATTCCGTTTTATCTTTATCTTACGGATAGCATGAGGAAATTCCGAACATATTTGAATTTCTTCAGTTGGCTTTCCTTTTTATTTTGTTGCTTCTTTTTATGTTTTATTATCATTATTATTATTGTTATTATTATTATTATTTTTATCATTATTATTGTTATTATTATTATTATTATTATTATTATTATTATTATTATTATTATTATTATTATTATCATTATTATTATTATTATTATTATTATTCGGAGTCGGAAGTGGAAAACAGCATCGATACCACTCCTCCTTACTGGAATTCTCTCATCGGCGAAGGTACGTTTCTATTAAGAAAACAATAATAAAAGTATGCAGAATCGGACTTTGAAAAAGGACTCCAAATTTTCTCTTTTCTACTTCACCCCCGCCTGCCCCTTGTCTTGCCGAAGTTGCAATTGCATCCGCATGCGAAAGCGTGAGGGGAGCGTAGGCACGAGAGTTGCACGGATAGAATGCACGATATTATAAAGATGGATGGATAGGTAGATAGATGGGTGGATGAATGGGTGGGTGGATGGCTAGGTGGATGGATGAGTGGGTGGATGGTTAGGTGGATGAATCGACGGATGGATGGATGAATATATAAAGAGATAGGTAGGTAGGTAGAGAGGTAAATGAATGGATGGGTGGATATAAAGGTAAGTAGATAGATACGTAGATACGCGGATAGATTAATGGATGGATGGATGAATGGACAGAAAGATAAGTAGATACATAAGTAGGTAGGTAGGTAGATGGATGGATGGATAGAGATACAATGGATGGATAGAAAGACAGATAGACGATTATATATACACACACATATATATATATATATATATATATATATATATATATATTATATATATAGATATATATATATATATATTATATATATACATATATATATGGATATGTAAATATATATATATATATATATATACATATATATATATATATATTATATATATATATATATATATATATATATGTGTGTGTGGGGGGTGTGTGTGTGTGTTGTGTGTGTGTGTGTGTGTGTGTGTGTGTGTGTGTGTGTGTGCGTGTGTGTGTATGTGTGTGGTGTGTGTGTATGGATGTATGTATACACAAATTTCCTGAGTCTTTTTAACAACAATGATGCGCTAGAATCTCCGAAAACGTGGAACGCAGTACTTAAATAAAATAAAAAATCGCCTAATGAATTCAAACCAGACAAGAAAACTTTTATCATTTTATATCATCCCCTTTTGTTCGTAAGTCCGCGTCGTATACATATATGGTCTTCATAATTTCTCTTATTTATAATGGAAATCAACATTTCTGTACACTTTTTGAGGGGGGGAGGGGCGTCTCCAAAAAGTGTTTGTTTTGTACACATGTGAAATTGTTGAAAATTGCGAACCACCCCTAAGTGTTATACAAGTTCGTTATAACATTCTACTGTACAGTCGAGGATCTTAAACATTTTGGTATTTTTATTCCTGGTTGTGTTGTGGTGAATGACCATTGCCATCGTCTCGTTCCCTTTCTTTTATGTGAAGATATTGAAAAGAAATATATTCGAATTTTATGGTTTTAATGCTTTCAGGCGTAGAAAGTATTTCCACTCAAAAAGAAAATAATTTAGATAATCTTCCTTTTGACAAAAAAATCGTCTGTTATGTGAAGATATGGAAAAGAAAAGGGAAAGGAATGCGAAAATGTGTAATGCTTTAATGTGAAGATAATAATTCTATTTATTAAGTAAAGAATTTTGATTAATCTTTTTGACAAAAAATAGAATTACGCATGCACCATTCCTCTTCTGCTACAGGACGGTATAAAAAAGAAATGTATTTTAATGCTTAACTCTTAATATTCTTATATGTAAGAAATTCTACTCTATTCTATTCTATTCTGTTCTACTCTAGAAATAAAGAAGTTAAACATTATTACTGTGGCAAATTAAAATCAAAGCATTGTTCCCTTTTTCATAAATTGGAGTGAAAACTTTTTTTTTTCTTTTGTAATACTGTTGAACTATGAACGAGAAGCATGGTGTTGTTTGTTCTTCAATAAGACATCAGTGCGAAGTTTTAGATATATCAGTGCACGTTCTATATCAGCATTTGTATTCCAACTGGTTCTTTCCTTTGATTTTTATGAAACCCTAAAATAACAACGGTCCTGCAGCTTTAAGTTAACGAGCACAATTCAGAGTTCTCAGTATGAGAATGGGATATAAATCCTCCAGTGTTGACCCCAAAGCAGTCAACTCTTCACTCTAATAATGGCAATCCACTGCCTGTTACTTATAATTTATTGTTAAAGATGTTGTTATTGTTCTTCTCTATTTATGCACTAATTCATTAATTTATTTATTTAATTTCGTTATCATAGATTAATTTTAGATTAGGAACAATTATTGCTTAAATATATATATATATATATATAATATATTATAATATATATATATATATATATAATTAGATATATATATACATATAATACATATATATATACATAACATATTTTATATAAAAAATATACATATATTACATATATATATAACATATATATACATAAATATATATATATATAAATATATATTATATATATATATATACATTTTACATATATATATATAATATATATAATATATAAAATTATTATATATATATATAATATTTTATATATAGTCACATGGACAAGCAAATTCCATTAACTGAACTTAAATAACGCAACATCTCAAGACAGAATATCACAGTTTCGAAGCATATGACCAATGAAATTAAAAAAATGTAAGATATATCAGTAAAAATCATTATAATTACAAAAGAAATCATAAAAATAATCACAATGATACAATTTGTTGATAATAGGGAAAAACATATTGATAATAACGGTAATAATAGCTATTTAATTGTAGTAAAGATGATAATGATAATAATAAGAAGAAACATGAAAGATGCTTGACCCCAGAATTTTGTCAGATTTGTCACGAAATGTCTTTAACTTTCTTTTTTTCAACAGGGCTGGAGGTGTCCTACACGAGGAGAGATCGTCCTTTTGAGACGCCGACAATACAGCTTTTTTTTCTTCTCCTTTTTTATATTATCCATAAAGAAATACATATGAAATTGGGATCTCTAGAATCTCATTCCTGAACAGAACTTATATATATTATTTATTTATTTACTTATTTATTTATTTATTTATTTTTCATTTTGTGTTTATTTCGTGCCCTGCCTCGCCACTTGGCGTTTCCCCTCGTGGTGTTCTGGGAGGCTGTGGTGCTCGGTGCCTCTTGGAGCTGTTCAGTGTTCACGACCCTGTGGATAGCACGCCGTCTGCCTAGCCTCCCTTTGTGTTGGGCAGAGAGATGAGGCGGATCGGCGTAACAAATGGTGTCAGGAGTGGGATCTGTGATATTTGATCAGTGAGACGTGCCAATTTATCATGTCATGTCGTCCAAAGATGGCGGCAGCCATGAGGGAGAGGAGGCTATGACTGAGGCAGGCACGAGTGAGGTGAAGCCGAGCCAGATGGACCTGATCACTGCCATGCTGGCCGGTATGAGGGAGGAAATGGCACAAAGGGCAGAAGAGCAGGCACAGAGGGCAAGCGAGCGGGCCCACCAATCTCGTCGAAATGCAGGAAAGGGGAAGGCAGAGGAACAGTTCTGCCATCTTGTTGAAGGCTACAGAGCAATCTTGCTCTGTGAAGATGGAAACTCAGCAGTACCCCGATAAGGCCTGCAACAGCGTGAAGAGTGAACTGATGGAGGAGGTGCAGACTCGAAGGGCGGGGTTTCAGGGCTGAGGGAGGAAGTGAAGGAGGAAAGGCGGCGTCACGAGACAGTAACGTTGCAAGCAGAGAAGGCAGACAAGGTTCTGGCAACAGATGCCAGAGTGTCAGATTTACTGGGGTCTGCCTGAGGTCCGTGGCAGGAAACCCCCGGGCCTCGCAGTGTCGTGTCGGAGCCAGTGGTCGCTGCAGAAGACTGGGGACCCATCGGAACCGCTCCCTTGGGTATAGGTGGCGGCAAACTCGGACCCGGTCAACCCACCTCGTTGCCTCCCTCACCCCCTTCCTCCCCCCCGGCGTGTTAGTTCACGGCACGCGTTCTCCACCCCGCAGCCCCTCGGCCTCCAGACATTTTGTGAGGCGTAAGCCAGCTGAGTACGACGGGAAGGTGGCCTGGTAGGCATATGTCGCTCAGTTTGAAATGCTGGCATCTGCCCAGGGCTGGAGCCAGGAAGAGGCCCTGCAGCTGGTAACAGCGCTAAGGGGCCCCGCGGTGGAAGTGTAGGGGTATCTGCCGGCATCCCAACATGCCTCTTACACCAGCGTGGCGGAGGCTTTGAAACGCCGTTTCGGGCACCACCACCGGCCGAGGTATATCGGGCCCGCTTGAGAAGTGGACTCGTGAGCGTGGCGGGGACACTGTCTCAGTGGCGGTAGGATGTGGAGGCGCTGGTAAGGGGGTGTACCCTGCGGCTGGGGAAAAGAGATGATCGGGGTTCCTGGCCCGCGATTTCTTTTTGATGCTTTGCAGGACCAGCAGCTGCAAATCTACGTCAAACAGTCACACTCTGAGGACCTGCAGGTGGCGCTGGCGAGAGCCTTGGAGTTCGAGGCCTTCCTGAAGGAACCAGTGGCCTAGGGCCAGCTGCTCAGCCCCGCCATGACTTCCAGGGCCGGAAGGCTAAAGTGGAGAAGGTAGCATTGAGGAAGGTGAGCCCGAGGCTTGAGTTGGGGCTGCAGAGAGGTAGGGCACAGACGTAGTCGGTGTCGGAGGGAGCGGAGAACACGTCCTCTCAACCAGACGGATTCTGATGCCTTCCAGCAGTGCTGCAAGGACTGTGGCAGGTATGGTCCCCATCCAAGTGCAGTCCTAAGGCTAAGGAAGTGGTGCAGGCGGAAAACTCTGGAAAAGGGGGGGCCGAAACCCAAAGCCGTCCTCATTTTCCCGGGCCCCGACTTGGGAAAAGCTGCCGTTGAACCACCACGATGCAGGTGGAGGGTCAATAGATGGAAGCCATCCCGCCTGTCAGGGACACTGGGGCTGAGAAGACCCTAGTGCGCCTGATATGTTGGCCACTATGCGACTTCCAGAGCACCACAGAGACTGTGTGGTGTCACGGGGCATTGTGTGCAGCTAAAGGGGGCCAGTGGAGGCTAGTATTGGCGTGGGCAGCACGGTGCAGCGGCTGCCGGTGTATGTGGCCGATTTTGGACGAGCACTGCTTGCTGGCCTTGACTACCTGACGCAGAGTAAGGCGTGTGTCGACCTTGGACGGAAGCTGTTGAGGGTGCACGGTGAAGATGTGCCCTTGCTTCCAGAGGTAGTTACAGCTGAGCGACTGCACCTTGCCCCCAGGACAGAGTCTAGAATCCGGTGTCGACTGTCAAGAGTGATGCGTGGAGTAGAGGGCCTCGTGGAGCCCATCCAAAACCTGCAGCTGGCTGATGGCGTAGCGGTTGGGCGGAGCCTTTTTGGGACCAGGGGAGGGGTTAGTTACAGTGTTGGTAGCTAACTTTTCCGATAAGGCCCAGAAGGTGCCAGCTGGTGCAAAGATGGGCACTTGTGAGGAAGTGCAGTGTCCAGAAGAGTCGTCGGGGAGCGAGTTGTTTGGTGTGGGGCCGTTGCCCGACTTCCTCGAGGACTTGGCGCACTGGAGCCCCGCTAACCTGACGGAAGCACAGACAGAGATGCGCCACACCCTGGCTCAGTATGCAGATGTGTTTAGCAGGGGTGACTTGGACCTGGGCCGCACAGGATTGGTGAAGCACCGCATTAACACCGGAAGTAGTTTGCCCATCAAGAGCCCCCCCCCCCGACGTATTGCACCAACCAGGCGAGAAGAGATGCAGCGCACTGTCAATGAGCTGGCGGCGCAGGGGGTGATTGAACGGTCAGACAGTCCATGGTCATCAGCGGTAGTCCTGGTGAAGAAAAAGGACGGTACACAACGCTTCTATGTGGACTACCGGGCGCTAAATGACATGACTATCAAGGACTCATACCCATTGCCGAGAATTGATGACACCTATCGAATTCGCAGAGGGCGAAAACGACCGTCTGTTGTCCACGTGGACCGGCTGTGGCGTTACCATGGGTCAGGAAGCTACTCCTGGGCCATAGTGAAAAAGAAGATGACGTTACCCAGTAGCGGCGATGAGGACCCTGGCAGACGCTGGGCCGAGATGAGGACGAGCATTTAGACGGTGAGGGCGATGCAGCAGACGTCAATGGTGACCATGAGCCAGGTCTTGGGACAGGAGATACCCCTCTGGGTGCCACTGCCAATCTACCGCCGCCCACACCTCCTCCAGAGCGACCCCAGCGAGAGCGAAGAAAGCCGCGCTGGATGAAAGATTTTTGTTTCTGAGAACTGATTTTTAATTAAGGTTACTTTTGTTTGAAAGAATTTTGTTTGTTCCAGAGGACTAATTTTATTTAAATTTTCTGTAGTTTGTTTCAGGTTTAGGTATGTCAGAGCAGACGGGTCGTCTGCTTGATAGGGGGGATAGTGCTATGCCAGTGGGTCTTTGTCTCTGTGCGAAACATGTGTTAACATGAAAAGGATGACCTGGGCATGTGTTAACATGAAGGGACCTGGGCAAACATGATGCAACTGGCTGTGAGCGGAGGAACAAGCCAAGAGAGACGGAGTTGGGTGCTGCTCCTGTGAAGACCTTGTGTGTGCCCTTGTGACCTGGTAAACTTTGTGTTGCCCTGTTATAAGCTGTATCATGCAGTGTGACATGCTGGTTTCCCCCTGTATTGTGCCTATAGAAAAGTGGTAGGGTAAATAACTTGTGTAAATAAAGGAAAGACTGTCATTTTGTGTTTATATCGTGCCCTGCCTCGCCACTTGGCGTTTCCCCTCGTGGTGTTCTGGGAGGCTGTGGTGCTCGGTGCCTCTTGGAGCTGTTCAGTGTTCACGACCCTGTGGATAGCACGCCGTCTGCCTAGCCTGCCTTGTGTTGGTGGCAGAGAGACGAGGCGGACCGGCGTAACATTATTATTATTATTATTATTAATTATATTATCATTAATGTTATCCTTGATTTTATCTTTGTTACTATCACTATCATTATTATTATCACCACTATCATTTTTATTATATTGTTATCATTATCATGATTATTATTATAACTTATTATTATCATTATTATAACTATTACCATTACGACCATCATCATCATCATCATCATCATCATCATCATCATCATCATCATCATCATATCATCATCATCATCATCATCATCATCATCATCATCATTATCATTATCATCACTTACTAAAGGGGTAATACTTGACAACATAAACATTAAAGAATCACTTACACATCATATTACGAGTCTATGAGGATACTATTCTAAAGTGATTATTATTATTATTTCAGATCAACATATGCTTTGTCCGTTTGTCTGTACGTTATATTTGATACATATATTTATGATAATTAATAATATAAATATCAAATAATAATAATGCTATTAATTCTACTAGTACTACTATTAATACAATTAATAGTAATAGTATTAATAGTAGTTGTAATTATAATGAGAATAATATTAATGATAATGATGATGCTAATAATAACAATAATAATAATGATAGTAATAAATAATAATAATAATAATAATAATAATAATAATAATAATAATAATAATAAAAATAATAATAATAATAACAATAATAGTAAAAATGCTAACAATAATTACAATTATAATAGTAATAATATATGATGATAGAAACTGTAATAAAGGCAAGGATATGAGTAGATATAAACAAATAAATAAACAGATGGATAAACAGATAAACAAAGCCAAGAACAACAAATTACGTAAATAATCATAGGGTTTAGATTAATAATGACAATAATAACAACAAAACAAGAAGAATGGAAGTAATAACAGTAATAATGCGGATGGGGGGGGGGGCATGCATTGGGCCCTACACGAGTATGGTCGATGGTGAGACAAATGATAATGATAACAATGGTAGTAGTAACAACAATGAAAACAATAATGACAATAAAAAAATAATAATTACAATAACAATCATAATTATAATGACAATACTACTACTAATGATGATAATAATTATAACAGTGATAATAATTGTCATAATAATAATCATAATAACAATAATGATAACAATAATAATAATAATGAAGGAAATGATAGTGATTATAATAGTAATAATAATATATACATTTAATGATAGTAAGAATATATATATATATATATATATATATATATATATATATATATATATATATATATATACAACACACACACACACACACACACACACACACACACACAAACACACACACACACACACACCACACACACACACACACACACACACACATATGTATGTATGTATATTAATCGAAAACTAAATGATTTGTAACATTTTACGAAAGAGAGAGAGAAAAGAAAAACATCGAAAATTGTTTTCCCCTAGAATTGCGACATGGTTATTTTCACAGGGAAGACTATCTGAAAAGGTGATTTTTTACACATAGAAGAATTACAAAGACGGCTATTTGACCAAGGAAGAAAAATAAATTTTTCACAGGAAAGAATGATGCTGGTAGTTGTTTTGACCGAAATGAAAATGAGCTAAAGGCAGATATTTTCACAGGAGCAGTAAACAACTAATCAAAAACTGTTATGTGTATAAATCGCATTTTTCACATATCAAAAGAAATAAGAGCAATACTTAAATTAGGAATACTGCACATTAGTGCGTTACCCATAATGAGATTTAATCATTATTATTTTTAAAACAAGACGGTGTGCCTCAGGGGAATCACATTTCCACACGACTCATGGGAAAATGGCAGATGCAAGAAGACGCGCCCACGAGGATAACGCAGTTTTGACTCTGGTGTCTCTCGTGGAGTGCTTTACATGAATTAGGGTTTGGAGGATTGTATGCTGTGCAGTGTGTTGGAGAGAAAAAAAAAATATAAAAAAAGTGAGTTGCTAAATGCGCGCACGCACACACACACACACACACACACACACACACACACACACACACACACACAACACACACACCACAACACACACACACAAGTCCAGGTATGTAGTGTGTGATTCTCCTCTCTTCCCCTCCCTCTTTCTCTCTCTCCTTCCTCCCCCCTCTCTCTCTCTTTCCCTCCTATGACCCAGCTATATAAATAGTTTATTACTGAAATATGCTTGTTAATTTTATTATATGAATTAACTTTATTCTAAAAAAGGTAGATTCTTACAATGTGTCACAAACGTATCTTCACACAGACATAGATGGATATACGCATGGTCATTGCTTTACCTATTCATTAATCTCTTCTTGCCACACTAGACATTCTAATGTTGCGTTATTTTTTCCCCATTTCTGCAAGAGCTATGTATTGTTACGAGTATAACACTACCTTTCTTATCCACCAACGGTCATATACTAAACACATGATTCATAGCGATCCTTACATCACTGTACAATATGAGAGGGAGACGCCCTGCGGGGAGCCAAGGAGCAACACCTCGCTCTTGGGAGGAGTCTCAGTCCAACATCATTAATCCCTTAATAAAGGAATCAAGACATCTTGGTTGTCTCCTTTAAACCCTAGTTCAGCATTTACCACACTCCTGTAGGGCCTATTTCATGCCCCCACCCCACACTCAGTCAGTCAGTCAGTCAGTCTGTGTATCTGTGTGTCTGTGTGTCTGTGTGTCTGCCTGCCTGCCTGCCTGCCTGCTTGCTTGCTTGCTTGCTTGCCTGCCTGCCTGCCTGCCTGCCTGCCTGCCTGCCTGCCTGCCTGCCTGCCTGCCTGCCTGCCTGCCTGCCTGCCTGCCTGCCTGCCTGCCCGCCCGCCCGTCTGTCTGCCTGTCTTTCTTTCTTTCTTTCACTCTCTCCCTCTCCCTTTCTCTCTTCCTTATTCATGTTTCCAAAGCTTTTTACGCTCCTTATTATTTAGTAACGAAACAAAAGACTAGCAAAGAGGAAAAAAAAAGAGATCGGATAATACGATCGTATTATCACTTATACGCATTTAGCTGTACTCTCATTCATTATCTCTTTTTCAAAAAGTGTGGACGGGAGAGGACGGAATAACAGCTTTTGCAGTCGTTGACCTGTTTGTAATCTTTACAGCAGTTATAAGCTTCAGGAGTAAAGGTATCTGAGGCATATGCGCAATACATATTTATATTAGATAATAACGTAAACAACCAGACCATAAGACAAGCAAAATAATAATTATATTAAAAATAAAGATAATTATAACTGCAGTGGTACTAACGATAATCAAATAATCAAACAACTATAACAAGAATAATAATGTAGACAATTATATTGATATCTTATATTTTTCATTCCAAAATCATATATGTTTGTGCGTGTATTAATAAACTAATGTGCATACGAAATGCATTTATTATATATATATATATATATATAAAATAATATATATATATATATTATATATATTATATATATATATATGAGACGGGCTAGAGGCGTTTTCGAAAGAGACGCCGAAAATAAAGATATTTATTTTTTAAAAATAAAACAGAGTAATACAATAAAGTTGGGATTTCTAGTATCTCTTTTTCGAATACCTTTTTTTTCTAAATTTTACTTGTTATAAGCTTTATATAAAATAAGGACAAGTCCGATATGCGAAGCTTAGCCTCGCCCGGGTTTATGCCATGAAGGGAAGCCCGGCCTGTGTCGACAAATGCCGACTGCTCACGTGTGTCAGCGGGTGCTGCTCGGCTGAACCGAGTCCTTGCCCCCCGTGGTGCCCAGCCACAGCAGTGACCTCCGGGCGACAGTTGCAACTTCTCGCGCCTGGACGGGGCGCGAACGCCGACCCCTCGGATGAGAGGCCGACACGTTACCACTGTACTAACCCGGAGGTCTTATTCAAAAGTATCTAGCAATTTGATATATTAGTCTACTGATGAATTACCGTCTTTTTCTACATGTAATAATTGTCATTGATGTTATTACCATTAAAAATCTTCTTATCGTTGTATCATTGCGATACAGCAATTTCTAGATGTAAGATGTTAAGAGAAAATTTTACATCTCTAAAATAAAAAAGTTATATTGTTATTTCTGTTGGTATTATTATTACTATTATTATTATAATTATTATTATTACTAATGAGTTATAAATGACAACACAAACATTAAAGAATCACACACACATCATATTACCAATCTATAGAATACTATTCTAACATTATCATTATTTTTATAATTTCAAAATCAACTTATGTTTTGTCATTTTCACAGTAAGTTACGCTTGACTACAAAGTTGAAATTGCTTCATTTTGATGTAAAAAAATAGGCATTTAAACAATGTAAATTTTAAAATAATGATATGATAACATAAATGAACTATCTGCTAAAATAAAAAAAAAAAGAAAAGTACAGTTGTAATATAGTGATGTGGAAATAATGATAATATAGTAGAATAATAATAATTTTTATTATCATATGACAAAAAATATTGTGATAAAATAACAACAATACCATAGAATAACGATAAGTATGGGTTTAGAATTAAAAAGAATAATACATGTAAAAATGGAAACAAACAAACAGTGAACGAGTAGGGATAAACAAAAAATGAGCAGGATGAACAGTAAATAAAGCCAAGAAAAAACAAATTAATAATAATAATAGGTATAAAAAAATAATGAAAATAATAACAACAAAACACGGATAAAAGGAAAGTAAAAATAAAGACATCAAGGATGGTGAGGATAAAAATAATGAAAATGATAATTAATGATAATAAAATAATGATAAAAGAACATCAATGCAATAATAATTTTAAATTATAATGCTTGATAATGAGATTAAGAAAACGAAAATAATGTAATGAGATAAACTAATGGTAAAAACAATAATAAAAATAAAATGATTATAAAAAACCAAATAATAAAACAATAAAATAATGATACAAAAAAAAAATAATAATGAAAATGACAAAAAAATAAAATAATGTAAAAACAAAGATAAAAATTTGTAGGGCAATAGAGTGGTGTTCTGAAAAAAAAATGGGAAAGGTAAATAAATAAAAAAGCCAAAAATCAGGGAAAAAAAAAAATAAATGGTAATAAATAACTAAATATTAAAAAAAAATATATCCAGGGACCCAAGTTTCAACGTAACAGCGATAACGAAACCCAAATTTTCTCTCACGGCCTTTCAATAGGTGCCATTTCCCCAATAATCTCATCTCCCCTGGGGGGCTGAAGCTACCCCCCCCCAATTCGTACCCCACCCTACCCCCCTGCCCGCCAATCCTGCCCTTAACTTTAAACCCCAATTAGCTTTCCTAAAGGGGCTTTCTGAGCTTACCCTCCCTTTCCCCTTTTCCCTTCTTTTTCTAGCTTACCGAAAAAGGGTTTTTTGCAACTTGCATGCAATACATCTCCTAGGTGTGAAAAAAAGGGGCTCGCTGCCCCCACCCCTTTTAAATTAAAGTACGGGAAAATTTGAAAATTATCAAAAAAAGAAATGGCGAAGTGTATGTATGTATGAGTGTAGTGTTTGGTGCGAGAGGTAAAAAAAAGGTATGCGTGTATTTAAGCGGAGAGGCGTGTGAGGGGTCTCCTCCAAACGCTGATGGAAGATTTAGGTTGTTTTTATTTTGTTGGGTTTTCACTACACCTTAGCAGGTCCGTCAGAACTTATGCCTTTCTTTTATAAGTGTCGGGGGGTTTGGGAAAGTGGATTCTTTAAAATTTTAAAAACATTTATTAAAACACAAGTGAAACAAGCAAAACACATGTAAAATTTGTAAAACACAAGTGAAACTCGTAAAACAAATAAAACTAGTAAAACTCAAGTGAAACTAGTAAAACACAAGTGAAGTAGTAAAAAAAGTAAAAAAAGTAAAAAAAAAGTAAAAACTATTAAAAATAAATAAAATTAGAAAACAGTAGAACTAGTAAAATAAACAAAATGTAAAACTCAAGTGAAACTAGTAAAACTAGTAAAACAAGTAGAACTAGTAAAACTCAAGCAAAACTAGTTAAACTCAAGTGAAACTAGTAAAACACAAAATAAAACTTGAAAAACACAAGAAAAACTAGCAAAACACAAGTGGAACTAAAACACGAAATCATAAGTTAAAATCAATAAGACAAACACGTAAAACGAACACAAGTAAAACACAATGAAATAAAATAAGTAAAATAATGAAACAGAAAAGAATTGAAATGCTTAAAAAAGATTTATGAGAAAAAAAACAGATGCACCGGTTATCAAATCTACCGTTTTTTTTTAAAAAGACACAAATGTCTTCCAGTATCCAAGCCATTTTTGTTTTAGACGCGAGGCCCCTTTCCCGGGATTCTCTCACCAAGATCTTGCGAACACAAGAACCCCACTCAGTTTTCTTACCCCCCCCACTTAGAACATAATATTGTGCTGTGATTTTAATATTGTTTTTTTTAAGATATTTTTTGATCTTTTTTGAATTTTTAAAATATCTTAAGTCCCATCTAAAAGGTTTTTGTGTTGGACCTTAGCCCTAGAAATTTTTAAAATAATAATCAATCAACTTCCCCCTCTTTCCCCTTTCTTGGGGAGTGTCTAAATGAGGGTAGCTCTCTTTAAAAAAAGATTTTTTTAAAACTATATATTGGAAATTTAAAAAAAGGTAAAACTATGGAAAAACAGAATCGACAAAATTTTTTTAAACCCTAGTTAAAAAAAAAAATTTTAGAAATTTCGATTATTCCCCATTTTTTTTATTTTCATGTCATTGGTTGTGTTTTATTTTGAATTTAAAGGAAGAAAAAAATTTAAAAAAATGGGGTTTTAAAACAACACAACAATAATAAAAATAAAAACAAAAAGAGAAAGGTAGCCCCTGAGCGGGTAGGGCATCCCCACCCTCAGGATAAAGGGTGCTGTCGATGGGGAGAGGAACATAGGAAATTATGATAAGGGAAAACCCCGCGGAGACAAGAGGGGGGGTGCGTGTCCATTAACTGAAGGGGGGCATACATTGCGCAGTTTTCAGACGATTTTTCGTAGCCCTCCCCCCCCCTCTACTCCTAAATCTAGGGCCCCCAACCCTCACCCTTTCACCCTATGTAGAAATTTGATTACTTTAAAAAAAAAATAAAAAAATAAAAAAATAATAAATAAAAATAAACAGGGTAGCCGACTCCTAACTTTGTTAATGGATTTACTTAGGTGATTTGCCCAAGTTAGAGGCTATTTTCAGATTTAAAAAATTTTGGTTTTCTTATTGGGTCTTTTGAAAACAGCTTCTCGTTATTAAAATAAATTTTTCTTTTAGATGATTTTAGCAAATTTTTGTACTGATTTAGGAAAAAGCAGAAAATTAAAGTTTTGTTGTTTATATATAATATATATAATATTAATATAAATATTATATATATTATATATATAGTATTTATATTATATATATATATATATATATATATATTATATTTTATATTATAAATATATATAATTTTAATATATATATATCTGTTTATAATATATATTATAATTATTGTATATATATATATAATATTAAATTTTTATAATATTATATAATATATATATATATAATTATATATATTTTATGTGTTGGGAAAAACACAGAAGTTATCAAAGAGGCCAATCAAAAAAGGATAGATAAACAGGCCCCTCCCCTCTCTCCCTGGGGTGAATGGTCCTTAATGGCGATTGAGAGGGGGGGGATGATCGGTTCCGGCAAGGGGGGCGGACGGGGCGCGCGGGGGGAGCCGAGAACCCCAAAGGAGTTGATGATGCCATGACCCTCGTGTGGGCTTTTGCATGGGCATATTAAAAGATGCCCCGCCCCGGCCCCCATGCAATTTCGGCCCTCGGCTCTCCCGCTTTTCCCCGGACGGTGACGCGCCCCCATTTTTTGATCCACGATGCTAGGCTTGCTGTAGCTTGTCCCCTACAGCCACTCTTTCCTTGCGAATTTTCGGCATTGGGGATGACTCTGTACACCTTCTGGTGAATGGCCCCCCCCTCTTCGGGGGCTGGGACGGGGCAGCCCTTTTTACCTCCCGCGGGGAGGGTGGCCTGGGGGGCCTTAAAAAGGCCTGCCTTACGGTGTGCTAGAGTTCCCCTTCTTTTTTTTGGGGTTGGTCTGGCAGACCATTGTGACTCCCACTTTTTTTTTTTTTAAATAGGGCGATAGGAGGTAGACCCCCCCTTGTCGGGCCCTTCGCCGGGTTCTGTCTAATAGCAGCTGCTGACAGAACATCAATTTCCCGTGAAGGAAGACGGATAAAAGTTAGTCTTTTCCCCCTCATGTGATGAAATAGCTGGGGTTTGACTTTTTAAGGGATAAAGGGAAACTTACGGAAAGGTCAGGCCCCCCTTACTCTCACTGAGGTGAAATTTTGGTTTTTCAGAGAGAAGAGGGATTCACTTTAAACCACCCCCCCAAAAGAACTCCCGGAAAAAAGTCAGCTCCTCCCCCTCACTGTGAGGGAAAATCTGGGGTTTGGCTGTTTCCAGGGGACAAAGGGCTTACTGGAACAGGTAAGAACCCCCCCTTCTTCAGAGGTGAAACCCCTTTGGTTTCAGAGAAAAAGGGTTCCCCCCAAAAAACCGTCCTCCCATGGGAACCTCCTGGAAAAAATTTTAATTTCCTCCCCACTGTGGTGAAAAAGCTGGGGGCCGGCTTTTTTTCAGGGGGGATGAAGGAAACTGCAGGAACGGGTGCGGGACCCCCCTCTTTTCTCAGGAGGGAAAAAACCCTTTGGGCTTTAGAGAAAAGAGGGATTCATTTTTGAAAAAGGGAAGGTCCCCTCCGGGGAGGGAGAGGAACTGCCGGGAAAAAAGGAAAAGCCCCCTTTCCTCACTGAGGGAGGAAGAATTTTTTCACAATGATGCCCTGAGGGGAAGGGATCCCCTCGGGGATACCCCAGAGGTTGACACCTCCCCACGTGTTCCCGTGCGTGGACCTTGTGAGTGGAGACGGGAGTCGGGAGGTTGAGCGATGCCGGCAGGGTACGCCCTGGGTAGAAACACCCCTCTTTGGCCTCTATTCGGCAAGACAGGCGGCCACCCGGGCCCCGGGTCAGGTCAATCGGCGGTCCCTGGGAGGCTAGGGTAAGCAGTCGGGCCCCTTTGGCCCACACCGTCCGTGGTACCAGGAATGGGCTAATTGGCTGCGTAATCCACTCATCCCCCCTGTTGTGTTAGATTTGGTTTAGCATCAGTTCCCCCTTGTTGGATCCGTGGTGGGTGGGGCGGAGTGGATGAAGCACTGCCAAGTAATGGAAAATTCAAAAAAAAAATCCCCCAGACAGACCTTACTGTTGATACCCGTGAAAGGGCCCAGCCCACGGCGCCCCCCTGAAGCCTTACTCCTCCGGGTGGCAAAAAAAAACCCCCGAGCACGGGAGAACTGTCTCCCTGTGCCAAGATGGCGGACAAGACAAAAAAAATCTGTACAAAATGTCTGTCCACCAGATTGCCCAAACAGAGGACTCTCGTGTGGCCCCCCAGGCCAGCCCCCAAACCCAGGAAGTCTCTGACCCCCCCTCAGACGACCCACTGACGAATCGGGCACCAGCTGAACCACCGAAAAGCGGGTGCCCCCACGAGCAACCCCCAAAGCCGAAAGGGGGACCGAAACGGCCGAGGCCCGGACCACTTGATCGGTTTGGGAAACCCCAAGGCTTCCCGCAATTAAGGTCCCAAACCCGAAGGGTTCGACAATGCCCCCCCAAAGTAAGGGGATTGGGACCAGGAAAAAGGTGCCCCGCCCCGGGGGGAGATCAGGGCATGATCATCTTTTGGGGAAAATCAACCCCCCCTTTGTTTCCTGCAGGAGACAAAGGATTTTGGGGGAAAAAGGGGGCCCCTCCCATGAACCCCCGGGGAAAAAGCAAGTGTGCCTTGGTTTTCAGTCCAAGTTGGAGGTAAACACCACCAAGGTCGTGGAGGCTTCCCGATTGTCAAAGGGGAAGACCCCCCCGGGAAAATTCTGGCCAAAGAAAGGACCCCTACCCTTGTCTGGGAAGGGACCACCCCGCCTTTTCCTCCATTGGGGTTTTCACCAAAATCCCCCCGGCCCCCTTTTCCCCCCCCCCAAAACCCCCTGAAAACCCTGGGGTTCCAAAAGGCCCGGGCCCCCCGCCCCTTTTGGCCAGGGAACCCTGGGCCTGGTTGCTCTGGCGGGGGCCCCCTAAAAGGGCAAGGGGTTTTCTAAAAGGACCAGACTTTGTTCCTGCCCCCCCAGGCACCTACGTCTGGGGGAGGAACAAAACAAAAAGGTTCCCGCCTCTAAGGGGAAGGAAGTGCCCCCCACCCGAAACCGGAGATCCCCGACAATAGATTTTCCCCCAAGAAAGCAAGTGCAGGGAACCACAGGAAAAAAGGGTTCCAACAGCCCACACGGTCCTCCCAGACCCAGAAGACAGTTCTTCGACGAGGGGGAATGTCGCCTGCATGCTGTGGTCAAGCAGTGGCAGACCCTTTGTCCAGGCCCGAGAAAGAGGCGGATAAGGCGTAATGTTCCCATGCGCCCTCAAAAGACCGTGAAAAGCAAAAAGGGGAAAGGGAAGATGGAGGGGGCCCAAATCACCCCAATCTCCCCTCAGCCAGGTCGAGATCCCCCCCCCCTTCCAAGCCGGCTATCCCCTCACAGGCGAGCTAGCCGGGCCATGCCCTCACAGGCAGACCTAACCAGGCTATTCAGTGCCACAACCCGATCAAAAAGAAGGAGCCTGCCAGGAAAGGGCCAGCCAAGCACGAAAAGCCCGGCCCGAGAAAAAGCAAAGCGAAAAGTCAGGTACCCAAAGGGTTCCCCCCCCAGTGGACCCCGGGATAGCCCACAGCCGAAAGAGGTCCTCAAGCAGTGAGGATCTCACAAAGGGTTGTCAGACTCCGACGTAACCGAAAGGACGATGTCTCGATTAACTACAATTAGTAACATCAGACACCAATCTAAGTATTTTTGCAGGGAACATTGGGCTTTCCCCCAAGGAGGCCATCCTCCACCAAAAGTGCGATCAAGGAGAGACTCTATCTCCCCGGAGCATTATCAGGGAAGCTGTTCGCTTCTCAGGGTACACTCTACGGCTCCACGTTCCCATGGCAAAAGGCCTGATGACCCTGGTGAAGGCAACAATTTCCCCGCCCGCAATAGCCCCAGCACCCACTGTGGAGGGGAAAAGTTGAAAACTCTTGCCGTCGAGATTCAAATGGCCGGGGACCCCCGAAATTTTACAATGTGTCAGCAGGCCCCACTGTAGTAGCTTTGAATCAGCCAGAGGCTTCCCCAGCACCACCCAGTGATCATAGGGGGGAGACTTAATCCCCACCACCCACCTGGCTCCCTGAGGGCACCGGGTGCGGTGGCCGTCCCCAGCCAAGTGCTCGAGACATTCCCCGAATCGCTCTCCTCAAAAGCCCGGGGCCAACGCTGTGAGAGGAGGGGCCTAGACCTCACCCGGCCATGCGCTCTGGGGGAGAGGGTGGGTGGCGTGTCGATGAGACCGTCATTGACCCTTATGCACTTAAAAACCCTCATGGATAGTGGCCCAGCCCAAATACCCCGACCGAATCCAAGATGGAAAAAAAACAAGGCCAACGGAGGGTTCCAGAGTGCCTTGGCCGCTGTCTGAGAAGCAATGAACCCCCACAGAGCAAAAAATTTGGAAGTGCTTACAAAACCCAAATTTTAAAGCCTTTTGGGGGCAGCCTCACGACCATACCCAAAATCGGCCTGGGGCCAGGAGTCCAAGGACGCCTGGTACTTCAATGACGAGATTTGGGAGGCAACCCCGGGTAAACATGTGCCGTAAACATTTTGAAAGGGAAAGAACCCCCGAAACCCAGCCCCCCTAAGGGAGGCTTGAGGGATGCCAGGAAATGCCAGCAGATGAGGGAGGAAAAATGGCTGGAATTGGGAGTCTTTTGATCCCCCTACCACCCTCGGCTATGGCAAGGGGCAAGCAGCCACCCGCCGCCAGCCCCGAGATGCACGCACCCCGACCCCCAGGGGAGAGGCCAACAGGCTGGGCAAGATTCTCTGCGAGAACAGCAGCGACAGTCCCCCGCCCAAATTGGGGAAGACAAACCCTAAACCAGACAGACTTGCTCACATCAAGAAAGGGCACCCAAAACCCCTAATCAGACGTTATCTTTTTTCTGAGAGAACAAAAGATGCAACAAAGCCAGTTCAACTCGCCCCCGGGGGATGACGGGGTCTCGTACCCCACTCTCCCCCCTGGGGTGGTAGGTGACTTTCATTCCCGCAAATCACAAAAGGCCCGGGAAAAATTTCCCCTCTACCCCCAAACTGGAAGAGGGTACCCTAGTTCCCCCTCCCCAAACCAAGGAGCCGGGAAGACCGCCCCACCCCTCTCCCCAGCTGTCGGCAAAACTGCCGAGAGGATGTACAACCGGCCCAGTGGAAAATGGGGGCCCCCACACAACACCCCCACGGGTTTTACAGGGATGAGCCGCGCACAGCTAGCCCGCCTTGAGCACAAAAACACGGGGGCATCTGTGGGAGATTCCCTTTCCTGGAGAAAACTTTCGAATTGGGAATCCTCTTTCCTTCAGGGGAAACCTATCAAAAGGGGAAACAGAGGTAAGTTTTGGGTTGGTAGGTGATACTTTTGAATAAACCCAGAGTCAAATTCCAAGGTCACCTTTACAGCACATGCCACTAGAAAATGGGAAAGCCACAGGGGGGGTTCTATCCGCCCTTTTTTTAACACACTAATGTCCCGTATCCTAACATAAACCCCCCAGTGGGGGGCAAGATATCCCTATGAGACGATCTTGCATTTCCACTGGACCACACTGCCTAAAAAAAAGCCCAGCTTGTCGGATTGGATCCGAGGAGTGTTGCAGGACAGGATAAAAATCTCTGCAGCCAAAACCAAGGGCCCTGGTTTGAGAAGAGATTCAAGGCACAAGTCGAAAAAACCGGAAAGGATTGGAGTGGGTTAGGGGAAACCTGTACCTTGGGGAAGGATAGACCCGGGCCCCTCCTTCCGCCAGGAGGGCCAGTACCTGCTTGACCGAAAAAAAGGCAAAACTGTTGCATGAGAGTAATGAGTGGAAGACGCATAGGGGCCAGAAAAGGAAATAAGATCATTCAAGTAATGCGTCAGGCCCCTTGTAGACTATGCCCCCCCCCCCCTCGCTCTGATTGGCATCAAAAAGAAAAATAAAACCGATTGGGGAAGTCCAAAACGAAGCCGCCAGGGTCTTTTGGGTGCCCCAAGGGGGGCGGGTCCTCAATCTCCTAGTGGGACAAACCTTCTCCCCCTTTGGGCCCCACGAATGGGTCTAACGAGCAAATTCTTATAAAGGGCATCCAGGCTCCCAGGAACAAAGCCCAAACACAAAATTCAGACGCCAGAACAAGATAAGGCTGTTTGCAAACAACTCCTGGCTGTCTCACACGCCAGGGTGTAATACGCCATCACTCAAAGAACCATAGGGGAAGGGCAGGACCCCCACAACCCTGACTTTTTCAAGCTCCCCCGTGGGCACAACCCCGATAGAGTTCTCGGTCTGAGACTGGAAAACAAAAAAAAAGAATATTTTAGCCCAGCATAAAGGCAGAAAACCCCGAGGGTATTGCAACCATCACCCCTCGGGGGGCGAACATATTACACAGACGGATCGGTCGACCCTTGACCCACACTGCAGGCGCCGGTTTGCAGCAAGGGTGCCCCAATATCCCGGGGGGGGTAACAGACAACGCCCCCGTACAGGCAGAGGGAGTTGCTATCATGGGAGCACTGAACAGCGTCCCGGAGAAAAGGGACACGTGGCTACACACAGACTCCAAAGGGGCCGTCGACTGTCTTCAGCAGCGCTCACCCCCTGACAAATCTCTCCTAAAACCATCGGCACTAAACCAAAGGATGCTTGCCAGGGGAAAGAATTATCAAAACGGGGTTTCCCCGCCCCTATAGGGTCGAGGCAAAGACTTGCTGAAGATTAGCCGAATCGGGGGGGTATGCCCCCAAAACCCATGATAATCATCGAGCCGAAGTTTACTTAGGAGGAAGTGTAGGTGGCGGCCAATCCTTCTCCCGCAGCTTCACAGAGAGGAAACGGACATTCCCCCCCGGCCCGTGGTACTCAGATGCCCCAAAGGGTAGAACCATGGCACTCTTGAAATAAACAAAGAGGTTTCCAAAAACTTCTGCACAGAATGCGCCTAGGTTCCACTGGCAGGAGATCATACAAAACCCTAGAACGTGAAGAGAGGGGTTGCTGCTTGCGCGAGCCCCGCACACTGAAACACTACTTTGGGGAATGCGTGCACACGCAATTCCTAAACAAACCCCCCAGAAACCCGCCGTCTGCGGTAAAGAGATTTCAGATGCTTAACCACGGCTACAGGAGCGCCCGCGGCAATCCAAACCCCCCGGTAAGCACCGAGTGTCAGACAACAAAAGAGCAGCAAAAAAGCTGACCAGGCCCGGGCCCTAAAGGAAAGGCCCGGGCGAAAACCCGAACTTCGCAAAACTCAAGCAAACAAGCAAGCAAAGTGGGGTTTTGTGTGTGTGTGTGTGTGGTGTGTGTTTTGTGGTGTTGTGTTTATATAATATATATTAAATTATTTTATTATATTTATAATTTTATATAAAATTATTTTATATATTTATTTATAAATTATATATATATATAAAAAATATATATATATAATATTTTTATTAATAATATAATATAATATAATTTTTATATTTATTTATATATAATATATATATAATATATATATATATATTATATATATATATTATTGCGACCCTAATCAGAAAGTATAGCAAAAAAGTACAAAAACATGCAAACGAAAAACGGAAATTACGGCCCGCGAAAATGTTTACACAGATAAAAACAAACAGATGCACTGACAAAAAAATGCGTAAAAGAAAGTCGGACAAATTTTAAACACTACCCGATATACATATATATTATATAATATATATATTATATATATTATATATATATATATATATATATATTTATAATAAATAATAATATATATAATTAAAATAAAATATTTATATTATATTTTTATGTAATATATTATAATGTATAATATAAATATAATATTATACATACATATATTATATATATATATTAATATAATATATATAGTATATAACATAAACATATAATTTATATTATATAAATATATATATATTATATGTTATTGTATATATAAACAATATATAACTACATATATATATATAATAATTTTATATATAATTTTTTTTATTATATAAAAATATATATATATTTTTATATTTATATAATTATTTAAAAATTATATAATATGAACGAAAACGACATGCGGAAAGTTTGCTATGTAAAACCCTAACTTTTCCGAGAACACTCGGAAACGATTATCGCCGTCGGTAGCGCTCGCTTTTTTGAGGGAAACGGGGGTAACATTCTTTTAAACACGGGGATACAGACCTGATTTCGCTGTGTTGAGGAGCAGCACTGCCAAGGCACCAAAAAGGATCCCCACGGAAAGGTTGGGTCTGCTTCGCGGTTTGCTGTTTGAAAACGGGGGGCGGAAACAGAGGTTTGTTGTACCTGGGGTAACGATTGTTTATGCTCTGCACGGTTCAGGGACGCAACGAAATGGGGAAAGGTCAAGTGCGGTCATAGATGATGTAAAAACTGGGCGGATCTACGTCCGAAGCTTTTAAGGGGGAGACCCGGGCAGAGAGATGTCGCATGAGCCCAAAAAAGGGGAAAAACTTGCGAAAAAAACCCAAATCTGTACAATGTTTTTAAAACAATATCAATGGCTCTCAACCAAAAAATAGAGTTTCCTTCTAAAAAAAAAATGTTTTATTCATTTTATTTATTTAGAGTCTGATTTTCTTCCTCGCTCTTTTTTTCTCCCTCCCTTTTAAAAGAGGAATCACGACATTTGGTTTTCTACCTTACTCTAAGTTCACTATCTACCATTCTGTGTAAGGTCATACATCCCCCCTCGTTTTCCAAAAAAATATGTGAAGGGAGAAAACGGAATAATAGCTTTTGCGGTCGTTGTTCTATTTGTAATTTTCACAGATTCATAAAATTTAGAAAAAACGATTAGGATATGCGTATAATATACACAATGCAAATCATAAAACACACATATGTAATATAAATATATATTTTCATTTCTCTTGGCATGCTGCCCTTTTCATGAGGTTCTCTGGAGCTCCGGGGCGGCGTAGCTTGCTGTGATTGGTCCCTTCCCAAACTACACCGGACCCCCGGGATTTTTTATTTGGCAAAGGGGGCGGTCCCAGGTCACCCGGTTTGGGCCTTTGCCCGTGTGGGGGGACGAGGTTTTCCCCTTTGAAAACATGGGCGCCCCCAAAAAAGGAGCACCAGAAAAAAATTCAGTAGTTGCCCGTGACTTCTGATTGTTGCCCCCTTCCCCCCATGTGACCCGCCGCTCCGTGGGCCCCTCCACCCCACGCCCTGTTTGTACTATTTGGGTATGTATAGTGTATTTTAGGGCCCTTTTCCCGGAAACCTTTTGCATGTTTTCTGGTGTTTTTCCCTTTACCCTTGACCCTTTGATTTTTAATCTTTTTATAAATCGAACCCGACTATATATATGCATACAAAAGTTGAAAAATATATAATAGCTATTCTAAAAAAACACACACCAACAATGCTTTTAACAAAAAGAACAATAAGCCCAAATGGCAAAAATTCCATTTAAAAGAGATTAAAACCAAATTTTTAAATTTTTATAATTATATATATATATATATAATATATTTATATATATATATATATAATATATATATATGTTGTGTGGGGTGTGTGTAGTGTGCCGTAAGATTTAAAGTAAAGTAAATCATAAAAAAAAAAGACAATGCCAGAGTGATAATAACAAATTGGGGAAAACATACTAAAATAAAGGTAAAATAACTTATTTCTATTAGTAAACAATGTGGTAATGATAAAAGTAAAAATAAAAAAATAAAGAAAAAACAAACAAAAAAATGTAAGAAGACAGAAATATGACGAAGTATCTAAATCTATATTTTTATTTTGTTAATACATATATTGTTGTTTTTTCTCAGATGAAACAATAAAACGAAATTATGTGTTTTTTCCCGGATTCCCTTCGTTTTTTCTTTGACTTTTTTCGACCGAAATTTCCCTCGTGAAATATTACTATATATTATAGATACAATATTGTAATGATACATATATTTATTTTATACATATGTTGTAAAAAAATGTTTTTACTTTGAATGTTTTTCAAAAATTTTGGTTAACTTTAAGTAGTTTTTTATAGCGGGAAAGTTCAACTTTTTTTTCATGGTGACTTAGCAGCCCTTTCTGTATATTTATTTACTATGGTGGTGAAAAGGGAAAAAAATAAGCCTTAAAGAAAACACATTTAATCATATTTCGAATCTATGAGGATACTATTCTAACATTTCCTTAATGATTAATATTTCAAATGTACTTGTGCTTTGTCCATTTGTCAGTAAGGTACATGATTACGAAGTTGAAGTTGCTTCATTTTAATGTAAGATAGATATCTATAACAAATTAATAATATATTATTAAAATTAAATATATTATTAATATATATAATATGTGTTGGGGGGGGGGGGGGTTTTTTACATATATATATATATATATATATTATAAATATATTATATAATATATATATATATATAAAAATTTTTTTTTTTATATTAGTATGTATAATTATATAATTTTTAAATAATAACAACAAAAACAAACTGTACCAATAAAAACAATAAAAAATTTGTAGTAGTATTTAAAATTGTAATAATAATGATGAAAATAATAAAGTAATAATAAAAATAATAATAATAATATAATAATAATAATAATAATAAAAAATAATAAAAATAATAATTAAATAATAAAAAATATTGATGATAATAATAAAAATAAAAAGAACAGTAATAATGCTAATTAGATTTAAATAATAATATAGTGACAGAAATAGTAACAAACACAATGAAAGGGACAAACAAATAAATGAACAGATAGATACACAGATAAATAAAGCCAGGAATAACACATTACATAAATAGTCAAAAGGGTTTTTGAATAAGGGATGACAATAATAACAACAATGACAAAAGATAACGGAGTAATAACAGAAATAATGCTAATAAGGATATCATGGTGTCGTGAAATAATAATGATAATGATAACACTGGTAATATAACAAAAAAAAGAAAACATTATGATAACAAAAACATTAATAACAATCATAATTACAATGACAATGGTAAGAATAATAATAATAATAATAATAATAATAATAATAATAATAATAATAAATATAATAATAAAAATGATAATAATAATAATAATAAAAGCAGCAATAATAATAATAATAATGAAAATGATAGTGAAATAATAATATCTAGATAAAAACAAAGACAAAGTCGGGGAAAAAATAAGTAAGGGTACTAAAAAAAAAAACTTGTAAAAAATAAAGAAGCCAAAATCCATTTAAAGAATAAAATAAAAAAAAAAATAAAGGAAAAGAAGAATTACCCAAGGCCCCCTTTGCAGCACCGGGTTTCCCCAAAAGAGCATGATAACGGCCCCAAATTTTACTCTCAGGGCCTTGTAAGGGGGTTCTCTTTACCCTAATAATCTAATTGGGTAAATGAGGTTCTGTCTACCCCCCGGGATTTTACGAGAACCCCCACCCCTCCCAAAACCCCCTTTCCCCTTTATTTTCCCCCCCAACCCGTGCCCTATCCTTCCTTAACCCTCCGTCTACAAAAGGAGTACCTAATGGATCTGCAGAGGCCGTTACCTTCCCTATCCTCTATCTTTTTTGTCAGTTACAAAAAAGGATTTAGGGGATCCCCCCCCCCAACCTTTTCCACCCTCCCCCTCCCCCTACCTTTTTAAAACCCATAGGATTTCGGAACCCCTGAGTCTGTTCATTTTAAAGGGAAAAATTGTGGTCTCACACAAAATAATGATTCTCTTCTGAAAAAGTTTATTTTTTAATTTTGATTCATCCATTTTTTCTTTCATAAAGGATCAAGACTTTGGTTACTACCTTAAACCCTAAGCTCCCATTCCCATGTCTGTAGGGGCCCAATAATTCTCTCCCTCCCATTTTCTTTCCCCCTTTTGCTTTTCCTCCTTCCTTTCTTCTTCCCTTTCCTCTCTTTTCTCTCTTCCCTACCATTTTTTCCAAAGCTTTTTACGCACCTCCTTTTCTAGCAAAACTTATTTAGCAAAGAAAAAACAGAGAAAAGAAAAGAAAAAAATCGGATATTGGGCGTTGTGTCTTTTTACGCTTATTTTTTTTCATTCATGTCTCTTCCAAGCAGTGTGTTTCCAGATAGACAGTATCTAGGGATATCTGTCTATGACGACACAAATACAAAGAAACGCACAGACAATAATACCACACAATTATGAATATATATATTATATATTATATATATATATATATAATATTATATATATATATATATATATTGTATTATAAATTTTATTATATTATATATATAATATATATTATATATTATATATAATCACTAGATAAAAAACAAATAGTTTGGTTGTATATATATATATTATATATAAAAATTATATATATATAATATTTATATATATAATTTGTGTGGTGGTGGTGTGTGTGTGTGGTGTGTGTGTGTGTGTGTGTATTTTTATTATTATTTTTTTTAACGGTAGGTTTTTGTTGAGCCCCGTGGCACAGCTGAATTTTAATTTTTAGTTTCCCTTGTGAGCCTTGGAGTGAGTACGTGGTAGGGTCCCCCCCCTTCCTTTTCCCCGAGAGGCTGGGTTTTCCCTTAGGTAACATTCTCTCTATTTTATCCAGCTTGGGACCAGCATGATTGGGTTGGTTGGCCAACCCCGTGGCTAGGTAGGCAATTAAGGTGAAGTTCCTTGCCCAAGGGAAAAAACGCGCCGGCCGGGGACTCGAACCCTCAACTCAGATTCCGTCGGACAGTTGGGCCGAGGTCTAACCCCCTTTGGCCTCCGCGGCCTTAAAATTCAATTTTATACAAAAAAAAAAAAAAATTTTTATCACACACACACACACATGCAGTGTATATATATATATATATATATATATATATATAATTTTTAATATATATTAATATATGTTGTTGTATGTTGTTTTAAAATATATAATTTTCATATATATTATAAGTGTGGGGGTGTGGTATGATAGTGTATAGCTATATATATACAACAGAAAACCATATGCGTATTGTATATATATATAATATATATATATATATATATATATAATTATATATATATAATAAAAACACACACAATATTCATGACGGTCTTTTTACCCTTTGAATTTTGTATGAGATATTTTTTTTTAACACAATTTTGTCTGAATTGGGCGGGTTGGGGTGTCCCGCACGCTCAAGATCCCTTTTTGAGAGCCACAATACTTTTTAATGAATTTGAGGGGGGGAGGTTGATCTTACCGGGAAAAAAAACCATTTTAATATAGTGTTTAACATTTTATATTAAAATAAACATATATAAAAAATGGTATTTTTATCCTTTCTAAAATTATAGTAGATTATTATTTACTTACGGATAGAAATGACACAAAAATTAACGATCTCACAGATTACTAATCTAACATTTTTTTACCCTTATTAATTAATTTTTTTTTTGCTTTGTCCGTCATCATTTTTCACGTTAAAAATATTAATAGAAAATAATTTTTTTGATAAAAAACAGTAATAAGAATAAAAATAATGATATAATAATATGTTTTGTTTAAAATGATAAAATTAAGTTATCAGTATAATTAAGATAAAGATAAAGTTTAAATTGTTAATAATAAGAATGTTGATGATAATGATAAATGATAAAAAATAAAATAAAAAAGAACAAGAATAGAATAATTATTATAAAGGAAAAATAAAATGATAGTGATAATGCGAAATAAAGAAGATGGAGAGATAATGAAATACCAAAAGATAACCCTAATGATTAAAAAAAATAAGTTTT
>NC_051423.1:17441789-17444566 GCF_015228065.2 Penaeus monodon | reverse complement strand
GATGGAAAATTTTTATTTTTTAATGGGTTTGGTTTGTGTTTGTTTTTTTGGTTTTGGGGGTTTTTTTTTTTTTTTTTTTTTTTTTTTTTTTTTTATTAAAAATATAAAAAAAAACCCAAAATAAAAAAAAAAAAAAAAAAAAAAAAAAACAAAAAAAAAAAAAACAAAAAAAAAAAAAAAAAAAAAAAATTTTTTTTTTGTGTGTGTGTGGGGTTGTGTTTATATATTTTTAAAAAAAAAAAAAAAAAAAAATATTAATTATATAAAATATATAATATATATATATAATAATATATTAAATATCACCCCACACAAACCCACACAACCCCACACACCACACACAAAAATTTAATATTATTTATATTATAATATATATAAATATATTATTATATATAATACAATATATAACATATATTTATTTAGATATATTAAGCATATATAAATTATTATATCCATATATATATAATATATTATAATATTAAAAATTTATTAATTATATTATATTATAATATTTTTTTATTTTATATTTATAATGTATATATATATAATTTTTATATTTATTATATATTTAAAATTTTATTTTAAAATTATATATATTTTATGATTTTATATTATTATACTTTTAATATTAATATTATATTATATTATATTTATCTATATATTTTAAAATTTTAAAATTATTTTAATAGACGAAGGGAAACACCCCTTTAAGGAAGAAAAAAGGGGGGGACGGTAGGCTGGTTTCTTGCAAATAAAACCCTGCGGGAAATGACATGAAAATCGAATACGCCCCTTTGGCTACTGCCATTATCTGAAAAAAGAAACACGGGGAAATTCTAAAGGAAAGATTTTTCTTTCGTTAGGGAGTTTTACTTGTCGGGTTTATGATGTTGATAGTCCAATGAAATTATCTGCAAGGTTACTCAAGCTAGTTGTAACGTTGAGAATATTGCGGAAGGAATAAAGTTCTCAGTTTGTATGCAACACTTTTGCCGCATAAAAATAATTATATTGAATTTAATGAGAGGAAAAAAATGAGAAAAAAGACCGATTTAAGTGAAAGTCTTTTTTCTTCTTCTATTAATGGGAATGTAATACATGCATTTCGAGATGGTTATTACATTAAACTTGAATCTGAAAAAAAAAATATTAATTAAATAAATAAAATATATATACAGTGCATATATATCCATATATATTATTATTTTGACGGGAATTCAAAAAAATTTTCTTTCCTCATACAGAATTTTTTGCAAAATAATAAAGAAAAGCGAAAATTCACACTGTAGCTATAAAACTAAATGGGAAAACCCTGAAAAAGATGAAAAAAGCTGCGGAGGGGTTTTTCTAACATCATTATGTTTGTGTCTACAAAGTTTTGCACACCGTACGTCAACAGGAAATGGCAGCTGGATCATTTGCAAAATAACCGAATGTACCCAAAATTTTTGCAAAAAAAAAAACAACACACAACACCACAACCCAAAAAAAACCCCCAAACACCACACACACCACACACAAACACACACACACACACAACAAAACACAACCACACACACACACACACAAACACACACAAACCCCACACAACACAACACACCACAACACAAAACAACACACAACACCACAACCAACACACAACAACAAAAACCCACACAACCAACCCCCCACACATCAACCCCAACACACACACACCCACAAACACACACACATGTATATCTGTGTGGAACTAGTAAGATGAACAAGGTTTGAGCATTACAGAGTTTTCTCAGCTACTTGTCATTGACTAGGGAACAAGATAGAATTATATATAAATAATCTCATCACAGTATTTTCATCATATTTTCTCTTGTTCTTTCTCCTAATAAAAGTCCAGGTTATGTAAAACTCTTATTATGTTTTTTTTGTTTTTTGGTTTTTATTTTTGTAACTACTTTTTCATTATCATTGTTATTGTTGTTTTTGTGTTGTTGTTTTGTTTTTGTTGTTTAATCACCAAATCGTCATTTAAATTTTCATATCTAAATCAATTTCGTATTTTCATAAATTAGCTTACTTTATTGCTCTTATTTTATCATTATTTTTTTTTATGTTTTTTTTGATATTTTATTATGTTATTTTATCGTTTATTTATGTTTTTTTTAATTCCTATTATCATCATAATAGCAAAACCACTGTGTATTCTTTGCAATATTTCAATTAAATCTCAGTGGATGCCGGAAAGAACTAAAAATATTAATATTGTTTGTTTCCTTGTACACCCCTTTCACACGCTAAATTTAGCGTCTGAAAGCATATTACTTATTACTGCAAACCTGAAGTTCATTCACTTTAATGTAAATTGGTTATTTTAAACCCTTAAAGATTCTATGTGACTGCAGACTTGAAATCAACTAAAATGGAATTATAATAGATTATAAATATTAAAGAATCAAATACATACACAATAACATACACGTGGACGCTTTTTGTTATTACCATTTTGTTGTTACTTATTATCATTAATATAATTGTTATAATTTTATCAATATTATTATTATCAACATTTTTATTGATTGTTTTATTGCTGTTATTATTATCTTTATAATTATTATTACTATTATTATTGTCATTATCATTATCATTATTATCATCATCATCATCATCATCATCATCATCATCATCATCATCATCATCATCATCATCATCATCATCATCATCATCATCATCATCGTCATTCATCGTCATCATTATTCGAGGCGAGTACACTGCACTGAAGTAGCCAGTCCGTCATTTTA
>NC_051423.1:17434289-17436789 GCF_015228065.2 Penaeus monodon | reverse complement strand
AAATTTAAAATATTATATATATATATGTGTTGTGTGTGTGTGGTGGTGGTGTGTGGTTGGTGTGTGTGTGTGGTGTGTGTGTGTGTGTGTGCGTGTGGTTTGTGTGTGTTGTGTGTGTTTGGGTGTTGTATCACAAATTTTCCCGATCTTTTTAACAAAAATGATGCGCTAGAATCTCCGAAAACGTGGGGAAAGCAGACTTAAATAAAAAAAAAATCGCCTAAAGAATTCAAAAAAACAAGAAAACTTTTTTCATTTTTTATCATCCCCTTTTTTTCTAAGTCCGCGTCGTATAATATTGGTCTTCATAATTTCTCTTATTTATAAGGAAATCAAAATTTTTGTAACATTTTTGAGGGGGGGGGGGGCGTCCCCCAAAAAAATGTTTGTTTTGTACACTGTGAAAATTTTTGAAAATTGCGAACCCCCCCTAAGTTTTATAAAGTTCGTTATAACTTCTACTGTCATCGAGGATCTTAAACTTTTTGGGATTTTTATTTTCCTGTTTTGTTGTGGTGAAGACCCTTCCATCGTCTCGTTCCTTTCTTTTTTGTGAAAAATTTTAAAGAAATATTTCGAATTTTATGGGTTTTTAATGCTTTCAGGGTAGAAAGGTTTTTCCACCAAAAAGAAAATAATTAGATAATCTTCCTTTTTACAAAAAAAATTTGTCTTTTTGAAGATATGGGAAAAAAAAAGGGAAAAGGATGCGAAAAGTGTAATGCTTTAATGTGAGATAAATTTTATTTATTAAGTAAAAAATTTTTTATTTTTCTTTTTGACAAAAAAAAAGATTACGCATGCACCATTCCCCTTTGCTACAGGACGGGATAAAAAAAAAGTTTTTTTAAAGCTTAACCTTATATTCTTATATGTAAAAAAATTCTACTCTATTCTATTCTATTCTGTTTACTCTAGAAAAAAAGAATTAAAAATTTTACTTGGGAAATTAAAAAACAAAAACATTGTTCCCTTTTTTTTAAAATTGGAGTGAAAACTTTTTTTTTTTTTTTTTGTAATACTGTTGAACATGAACGAGAAGCATGGGGTTGTTTGTTTTTCAATAAGACATCATTTGGGAAATTTTTAGATATTCAGTGCAGTTTTTATATCACATTTTTTATTCCCAAATGGTTCTTTCCTTTTTATTTTTTTGAAACCCCAAAAAAAACAACGGTCCCTGCACTTTAAGTTAAAAAACAAATTCAGAGTTCAGTATGAGAAAGGGATATAAATCCTCCATGTTGACCCCCAAAACAGTCAACTCTCACTCTAATAATGGCAATCCACTGCCCGTTACTTAAATTTATTGTTAAGATGTTTTTATTGTTCTTCTCTATTTTGCACTAATTCATTAATTTATTTATTTAAATTTTTGTTTTCATAGTTAATTTTTTGATTAGGAACAATTATTTCTTAAAATATTATATAATATATATATTATTATATTTTATATATATATAATATATAATAATTTATATATATACATATATATAATATATATATACATAATTATATATATATAAAATATTATTTTTATATATATATATATATATATATATATATATTATACATTTTACATATATATATATATTTTAATTAAAAATATATATATATATATATATTATATAATATATAATATATATATATATTAATATATAATAATATATTAATATATATATATATATATATATATATCCATGGAAAAGCACTTTCCATTAACTGAACTTAAAAAACGCAACACCCAAAGAAGAATTCACTTTTTCGAAGCATATACCAATAAAATTAAAAAAAATGTGATATATCAGAAAAAATCATTATAATTAAAAAGAAATCTAAAAAAATCCAATGATTCATAGTTGATAATAGGGAAAATCATATTGATAAAAAGGGTAATAAACTATTTAAATTTGTAGTAAAGAGAAAATGATAATAATAAGAAGAACATGAAGAGCTTGACCCCAGAATTTTGTCAGATTTGTCACAAATGTCTTTAACTTTCTTTTTTTTAAAGGGGTGGAGGGGTTTCCTACACAGGAGAGATCGTCCTTTTGAGACGCCGACAATAAGCTTTTTTTTTTTCTCCTTTTTTATATTTTCCATAAAAAAATACATATGAAATTGGATCTCTAGAATCTCATTCCTGAACAAATTATATATATTATTATTTATTTCTTATTTATTATTTATTTATTTTTCATTTTTTGGTTTTTTTCTGCCCCGCCTCGCCACTTGGCGTTTCCCCTCGTGGTGTTTGGGAGGCTTGGTGCTCGGTGCCTCTTGGAGCTGTTCATTTTTCACGACCCTGTGGATGCCGCCGCTGCCTAGCCCCTTGTTTGTGGAGGAGATGAGGGGGGGTCGGGGTAACAAAAGGTGTCGGGGTGGGATCGTGATTTTGTCATGAGAGTCCAATTTATCATGTATGTCGTCCAAAAATGGCGGCAGCCATGAGGGGGAGGAGGTATGACTGGGGCCCGGTGAGGTGAAGGGGCCAGGCCCA
>NC_051423.1:17424278-17429278 GCF_015228065.2 Penaeus monodon | reverse complement strand
TATCTTTGTACACATATGTATATTATATATATTATTTTATATAATATATATATTATATATAATATATATTAACATATATACCACACACACATATATATGTGTGTGTGTACGGTATATACCTATATATAAACAAAACAACAAACACAGTAACGTGTACACAAAGATGAAAAGGGAAACAGCCACAGTAGAAAATGAAACTAAACCGTAACGTTTCGAACTCTAGCGGCTAGCGGTGCTCTTGAAACTTCTCCCGGTATTTACACTATACCTTGTAAAGATTGCCCAAGTTTACATATGTGAGACCGGTAGAGGTTTTGAGAAAAATAATAATTAAATTAAATTTAATTAATTAATTAATTAATTAATAAACGTGATGTTAGATTTGCTAGAGAATCAAATGCGTGTTTCGTTCATTTACGTGATGAAGTCCCCGGTTTAACTGGAAAAAAGCGCCTAAATTAATTTCATAAATCAGCCAATTCGTACGAAAGAAAAAATGTTAGAATCTCTTTTAATTAGAAAAATGCCTAATTTCAACTTGAGTGCTGGTCAATGGGCCTGGATGATCTTAACCTCACTCGTTAGTTAGCAAAGCTCCCCAGACTTTGACCTTGCCCCTTCCTGAGCCCTGATCAGCTCTTGTTCGCCGTTCTCTATCACTATATTTTACTTGCCAAAATTATCTCCTTTTATCCATATCGGTTTATTCGTCTGAAGAGGGAACTCATTTAAGAGTTCGAAACACGGTTCAGTTCATTTCTACGTGGCTGTTTCCCTTTTCATACCTATATATATATATATAATATATATATATATATAAAATATATATATATATATATATATAATTATGTGGGGTTGTGGTGTGTGTGTGTGTTGTGTGTGTGTGTGGTGTTGTGTGTTTGTATGTGTGTTTGTGTTTGTGTGTGTGTGTGTTTATATATTATAGTAAATATATATATATATATATA
Source organism: Penaeus monodon (assembly GCF_015228065.2). Lineage (NCBI taxonomy): Eukaryota > Metazoa > Arthropoda > Malacostraca > Decapoda > Penaeidae > Penaeus > Penaeus monodon. The sequence goes on along the minus strand of NC_051423.1, from coordinate 17,428,310 downwards.
TATATAATATATATATATATATATATATAATAGTATATATATATGTATATATCTATATGTTGCACATATATGTATCTTTGCACTTATATGCATAATAGTTTGTATGTAAAGGTATAATTAGATATATATAATAAATGTATATAAATATTAATATATATATGGTATAATATATATACATATATACCACCACACACACAAACACACAAACACAAAACACACACACAAAACACACACACCACACACACACACAACACACACACACAACACATATAATATTATAGTATTAAAATATATTTTATATATTATATATACTATATAATATATACACACCACACACAACAACACATATATTATTAGATATTATATATATATATATAATATTTTATAATTATTGATATATATATAATTATACATATATATATATATAAATATAATAATATAACATATATATATTGATATAAAATAATATATAATAATATAATATATAAATATAAATTTATAATAAATATATATATGTGTGGTGTGTTTTTTTTTTTGTGTGTGTTTGGTTGTGTGTGTTGTGTGTGTGTGTGTGTGGTGTTTTTTTTTTGTGTGTTTGTTGTTGGTATTTCATACACCTATAGTCTAATATACATACACAACAACAATATATATATATATATATATATATATATATATATATATATAAAATTATATATTGTGGGGTGTGTGGTGTGTTGTGTGTGTGTGTGTGTGTGGGTGTGTGTGGTGTGTTCATATATATATATATCTATATATATATCTATATATATATTTTAAAATAAAAATATATAATATAAAATATTATATATATATTATATATATATATATTATAATATATATATTATATTACATATATATATGTATGCAAAACACAACAAACACACACACACACACACACACGCATAAAATATATATATATATATATATATATATATATATATATATATATATATATATATATATATATTTTATATATATATCTTTGTACATATATGTATTATGTATGCATGTATGTATGTAGTTATCTATCTTATGTCTATCATCCCATCTATCTATCTCTTTTATCTATCTAAACTATCTAAACTATTCTATTGATATATATATATATAGATATATTAATTATATATATATATATAAAATATATATATATGCATACATTTCACACACACACACGCACACACACACGCACATACACACACACCCCACAACACACACACACACACACACACACACACACACACACACACACACAACACCCCACACACACCACAAAATTATATATATATAATATATATATATATATATATTATATATATAATATATTTTAATATATAAAATATATATATATAATATAGATGATGTTATATATACATATGGTGTGTGTGTGGTGTGTGTGTGTGGGGGTATATTATATATATATATATATATATATATATATATTATATATATATATAATATCATAATATATACATATATTTCCAATTAAGCCAATCAATATTGAGCTGATACAGCGTCAGAGCAACGCACGACAGCCAATTTTATACCACGACCCGACTAATGGCCTGCGCTGATGAATGGCCGGTCGAAATAGATCTATAAGGGTTCTGAGTCAGTCGGCTTTGCTTCTTTCAGTTTGAAAAAAAATGTAGGTAATTTAATATGATCATAATATAAAAAATAATCATGCCCGCACACATTGCAGCCACTTAGATTAGACGTGTTACTTGCACACGTACACACAAACCAACAAACAACACACACACACAGAAACAAACCAACGACACATAAAAAAAAACGCACAGAAACAAACAACATGCACATGCACAAACACACATTCTCGACATTTAATACAAATATGATCTGGACTTTCAAAGAACATACCAATAACACTGAATTGGCTTATGAGAACAAGAACTTCACATGTTTATATTGCGATAGTTTACGCTACACGGAACAGATTCTCAGAATGGACTCCAAAGCTCACTACCCACTGACCTCCTGTGATTGATTTTCTTCCCGTTAACCACATAAGTTATTAGATGCCCTTCTGGATTCACACGAGTTATTTGATTAATCACATAAACATTTGATTATTAGTTACTGAAAGATTATTAGTTATTATATTTACCTTCTTACTGTACTCCAGTCGGCCTACCTGTACGCAGAAGTTATGGTCTTTATTGGTTCTGTGAATATATGTGTATATACACATACATATTAACAGGAATACAAATATGGAAACACTTGTAGAAATTAATATATATATGTATATATATATATATATATATATATATATATATATATATATATATATATAGTATTAGTAGTATATATATATTATATATATACATATGTGTGTGTGTGTGTGTGTGTGTGTGTGTGTGTGTGTGTGTGTGTGTGTGTGTGTGTGGTGCTGTGTGGTGTGTGCCACATTCTTTACTTTTATCACTCAGAGAAAGACACCGAGAGAGAGAGAGAAAGAGGGAGAGAGAGAGAGAGGGGGGGGGAGGGGAGATGGGGAAAGAGAGAGAGAAGGATAGATAGGTGGATAGATAGAGAGAGAGAGAGAGAGCGATAGACAGAGAGAGAAATCAAGAAAGAGAGAGATTGAGAAGGCAAAAAAATATAATTAACTCAAACTCCATGGTCTTCACTCGCGAATAGCTTTTCTTAGATTAAACTTTCAGAATTACACACATATCACTCCTCATTTCTGTGTTGAAGCACGCGAAGTTTGCATCTCATTCCGCGAAGTTTTGAAAGCATGAAGATTGTTAGGAGTCCCTAAGAGTCAAGGGGATTAATTCAACACGCAAAAGTTAACAGTACTGCCGCTCAAAACAATGCGAAACATAATGTACAAAGACTTCAAACTTCAGTCAACCTCGACGAAAAAACTGACTTCCTTTCCTCGTGCGTTTACTAATCATAACTTCCCCAACTTGTGTTTTATGAGGTCTTGTTTTCGTCCTGTGTGTATCGTTTTACATTTTTTTTTCAAACTGTGAAAGCGACCTGACTCACAACCTTTTAGACCTGTTTCGACGGCTTATAAATATAGTGTTATATATAAAAAAGATGTTTTCATAGTCTTCAGTAACGTTCTTTTATGTTAGATGTTACGAAACATTATGTATTATAGTGTTTTGGTGTAGTGTAGATTAAAACGTACATAAGAGTGTTATATGTTTATTGCTCGAAGAGGAATCGAAGTATTGGTGAGGTATGTATTGTTGTGTTTCGTGTTTTATTGTTTGTGATTTTCTGAAATGATTATTTCTTCTTTAAAAAATGAACTTAACAAAATCGTTGTGAAAATACACGCAGTAGTAGTAGATATAGCATTTTTGCATTTGGATACATTGCGTTGGATAATCCAATGCAGCTGAGCTTCGAAAGTGAGTCTTATCATTCAGTCTGATTTTTTATATTGAAAGAGAGAGAGAGAGAGGGGAAGGGAGGGAGAAAGAAAGAGAGAGAGGAGGGGGAGGAGGGAGGAAGAGAGGAGCAGAGAGAGAAAGAGAGAAATAACTGGATAAGCTTATGCGTACTCGAACAAAATCATAGACCTTTTTCCTGCTAAATAAAACCGAATATTGCCAAGTATTTTTTTTTACAACAGCACCAATCAATCTCCGTTATACAAGAAAAAAAGTTGTTTAGTGTATTAATGCATGGACGGTCATAACTATACAAAGAGCTAAAAAGGATTTGTTCTTATCATTCTTTTAAATGATATAATGTTTTGTGTATGTTTAAATACCCACACACACACCACACACACAACACACACAACAGCACGCACAACAGCACATATGATGTGTTATGTAAGATATATATATATATATATATATAATATATGTATATATATATAATGGATTTTGGGATTTTTTTTCCAGAGAGGAGGGGGGGTTTTGTTTTTTCTTTTAGGATTAGAGGACGAAGGGGGGGATCTATATATAGTATATTAGTATATATATATATATTATGTATATATATATATATATATAT
>NC_051423.1:17419278-17421778 GCF_015228065.2 Penaeus monodon | reverse complement strand
AATAAGACCAACAAAGAGTGAGTTTCAACCTTCCCTCTAGACCGCTGACCAAAGCCAATCCATTAATATCGACCAAAGCCCTTGTAAACGCACTCGGAATACGTATATCATTCAGTACATGAGTCAGGCTTCTGCGGGAGTTTAGGCTTAGGGAAGAATAAGTAGATAGGCACGGTACAGCCGTGAAAAAGTGTGAAGAAAAAAATATTACTGCTGCTTTAACATCTTCTTGATGGTGATGATGGTAATGATAGTAACATTATTAATGGTGGTAATGATGATGATGATATTTATAAAGATACTAAGAATGATTGTGGTACTCATGATAATGATAATAATAATATCAATAATGATGATGATGATGATGATAATAATAGTAATAATAATAATATTGATATAATAATGTTAATAATAAATAATGATATTAATAATAATAAAATAATAATAATAATAATAATAATAATATAATAGTAGTAGTAGTAGTAGTAGTAATAATAATAATAATAATAATAGTAGTAGTAGTAGTAATAATAATAATAATGGTAGTAGTAGTAGTAGTAATTATAATGTTAATAATAGTAGTAATAATAATGATAATAATAATAGTAATGTTGATGAAGATAATAACAATATTGATGATAGTAATAAAAATAATGAGAACCATGATAATAATAATCATGATAATAAGGATATAAGAGATAGATAATAATGAAATATATTGCAGGTACGGCTGCGCACCCCACAGCCCCCCGCCGACTCTACGGTCGATCTCGCCTGGACTTGACATGTCCTCGGGCGCCGAGTGGTTGAGTCCGGGTCTTTACCATGCCATATGCCTGCCTTCTCTACCGGGAACAAAGGACGTGGGGAATCTGCGATGCTGCCATGACTTGGATGGACATCCGGGCTCCGTTCCACCAAAACGAGGCGGGCGCAATCGCTGTCGCACCGCGCACGAGGCGTGGTGCGTTCACCCGCCAGTTATTGCGCCCGCTCACTGGACTCGAGTGCTGACTTCATAAGGGGGCCCCGTGGCAATGAAGTACGAGCAGCCGGAGACAGTTTAAGAAAAATAAGTATGAAAATGGTATAAAACTAACCAACGAAACGTAGTTTAAACCAAGTCTCTTACGGAGGTGTGAAGTCTCCGAGAAAAATAAAAGATCATTCCCAGAGTCCCATTACCGTAGATAGTTTCCAGCCCGAAAAAAAAATGTACAGTTTTCGAGGTCAGTGTAATTACCAGTTTTTCTAGGTATCCTTTCAGCAAAGAGTCACAAGTGCCCCTGAAGGGAGTAATGGTAGCGGTAGATAGTGTTTTTTTTCTCTCTCACTCTCTGTTTCACGGTTGTTTGGCTCTTTGGCTTGTTGGACTGCCGACTGCGGGGTGGTGTCCATGGTTGTTAGGGTCCTTTGGCTTGTTTGGACTGCGGGACTATCGGGTGGTTCCATGGTTGTTTGGGTGCCCTTTTGGCTTGTTTGGACGCCGGACTATCGGGGTTGGTAGTCCAAACTCTATATTTTGCATATCTTCTTTGTAGCGCCATGTCTGGGGCATGGCCTGAGTCTTTTTCCGGTATAAATACCCCTAGTTGTGAGGGGGAAGAACAGTTCGGTCCTGACTTCTGTGTGTACTGTGGTCCCGTTCTCGGTGTTTTCGTGTGCTGCTTTGGATTTACATCTTTGTGGATCTACCTCGCTTTCGCGCCCAGATTTGCCGAGTTGTATCCGCAAAGGCGAATTATTTAGTGGTTGTGTGTAGGAAGACACCTGGTCTCCTTTGGACTTTGGCGTGTGACACGCTACATCTTTCTCTGTCACAAAGCAGCACTTTGTGAGAACTCAAAGTGTCAAGAGTACAAAAGGACCACGTAGAACATAGAAGGAACACTTCTTGAGGATCCGTACGTCAGTGTGCTCAGGTGTTTGGAAAACTAAGTAATACTTAGGTTCTGTCCCCTCAGCTCGAGGAATCCGTATCTCCTGGGAGGAAAGGTTAGTGCATTAAGTCTCGCCCATAGTAATTCAAGGCCATTTTACATTTTACTTTCTTGTATCTGCTCGGATTTGTTGTCTCCTGATTAACCTGCCTGACCTTTGGGTGTAGGCCCAGTCCGTGCTCTTGTGGGTCCTTTGGCAGTTATTTCGTTTGTATTTGACACGTAAAAATTTGGTTCTTACATATTTTCTAAAATTGCGTACTGTTTATACAAGTGTTGTATTCAGTTTATCAGCAACTAGTGTGTTTCTTTTTTTCGTTTGTTGTTGTTTTGTTTTTTAAAAGTTAATCTCCAATTTTGGGTTGGAGATCAACTTGTTTAAAAGTGTATGGATTGGTATGTGTTCGATGCTAACACTGGTAAAAAAATACTTATGGAGTTGGGACGCCAACTTTAGGCATGAAAAGTACGTTGAGTCTTTCGAGTATCTGGTGTGGCTTCACGTGCATCACCCCGCCTGTGATCAAAGTGGGTGATGTACGCATCTATGAAATTTCCTG
>NC_051423.1:17409278-17414278 GCF_015228065.2 Penaeus monodon | reverse complement strand
GTACACGCAATCAGTTATGATTCAAGAGCATAGTTAGACATACGAGCACGTACACATTATACATAGAAAGGTGTTATCTATAATTCTCTCATTCTCTACATAAACACACACTCACACTTTGCCAACATATACACACACAAGATAGGCCACAATTTTCTTTTCAATCGTATCCATTCATCCATTATCTTATATTGAAAAATACCTCAAATTCATGGTATGAATACAGACATATTTCACGTCGTATGCTGACGTGCTCGTGAATGGCATACTACTTCATCCACTCACCTTGCATATTTACTTTCCATTTGCAGGCTCCAGGAATTCATGTTGTGAATTGTAGGCCTATTATACGGGCGTCTATATCTGTGAGAGTATAAAGTAAGCCCATAAGACTTATATATTACTATTATAATAGATATTGCTTTTACTGGATATGTTATCATAATGTTTTGTAGTTAGTATCATTATCATTATCAGATTTATTTTTTCCCATTATTATCATTATCATCAATTATTATACTATTATTATCATCATTAGTCATATTATTATCATCATCGATTTATCCATTAGTATATCATCATCAGTATCATGTATTCAGTAATCATCATCATTATCCTTTATTATTATCATCAATTATCATTGTATTATCATTTACATTGATCTTCATCATCTTATCATCATCATCATCATCATCATCATCATCATCATCATCATCATCATCATCATCATCATCATCATCATCATTATCATTATCATTATCATTATTATTATTATTATTGTTATTATTAGTAGTATTAATATTAATACTGTTATTATTATTGTTATAATTATCATTATCATGATTATTATAATTACTCCCATTATATATGTAGCGGGGCGTAGACCCAGTAGACTTCCATGTGTCTGGTTGAGTTCGGGCTCAACCGAGAATGCAGGTTTTTATTTTAGGGAAAAGATTCGTATGCAGTGAACAGATGTAAGGTTCCAGGCCTACGGCACGCTGCCACCACCCGATTAGTAGGTTCGGGAACCGTGTTATGAATGGGGGTGTGAATGTTGTATGAAAGAAGGGTGGAAAGAAAGTACAGGATGTATGTGCTGAATGTTGGATGTGTAAGTGTGTAAATGTGAAAAGGGAAATAGCGTAGGCTGAGCGTCTGCGTGGAAGTGTTTGGAAGAAAAATGCAAGATCATAAAATTCTTCCTCTTCCTTCAGTTTGAGCATCCACCTGCGGAAGTGGGAACCCGGTATAGTAAAGTTAGGGTCTGTTCTAGAGTATCAGCTTAATATACTCCGTTTCATCTAGCCTTCTTACAGCCTTTCAGGGGTTGCGAGATAGAGTAACAAGCAATGTGCTGTTAAGGGAGCCCCGACCCCAAGAACGTTTCAAGCTTTCAGCCTTGGCAGAACCAGAAATTAAGAGGTTGTAAATATCATCTGACTGGGATCGAGTGAAAGCTCTACGATGGTATGATATTTTTTTATTGAGCAAATCCCCACTCATTAGGGAGGTCTAAAAGGGCAATATTTCAGTCACAGGAAATTTCATAGATGCGTACATCACCAATTTGATCACAGCGGGGGTGATGCACGTGAAAGCCACACCAGATACTCAAAAAAGACTCAACGTATTTTCACTCCTAAGTTGGCGTCCCAACTCCATAAGTATTTTTAATCAGTGTTAGCACGAACACATACCAATCCCTAATTTAAACAAGTTGATCTCCAACCCAAAATGGAGATTAACTTTTAAAAAACAAAACAAAAACAAAACGAAAAAAGAAACAAAACTAGTGCTGATAAACTGAATAAAAAACACTGTTTTAAACAGTTAAGAATTTTTAGAAATATGTAAGAAAACATAATTTAGTGTCAAATAAAGAAAAAACGCCAAAGGGGACCACAAGAGCACGGACTCCCTGACACCACAAGGTCAGGCGTATAAAGACAACAAATGAGACAAAGTAAAAGAAAGTAAAATGTAAAATGGCCTTGAAATTACTATGGGCGAGACTTAATGCAATAAACCTTCCTCCCAGGAGATACGGATCCTCGAGCTGAGGGAAGGAAACTAAGTATTGACTTAGTTTCAAAACACTGAATGGCACACTGGAGGTACGGATCCTCAAGCAGTGTTCCTTCTATGTTACGTGGTCCTTTTGTACTCTTGACACTTTGAGTTCACAAAGTGCTGCTTTGGGACAGAGAAAGATGTAGCGTGTCACACGCCAAAGTCCAAAGGAGACCAGGTGTCTCCTACACACAACCACTAAATACTTAGCTTTGCGGAGACAAACTCGGCAAATCCTGGCGCGAAGCGAGGTAGATCCACAAAGATTAATCCCCAAAACGAGCACACGAAAACACCGAGAACGGGACCACAGTACACACAGAAGTCAGGACCGAACTGTCTTCCCCTCACAAAACTAGGGTATTTATCCGGAAAAAGACCTCAGGCCATGCCCCAGACATGGCGCGAAAAGAAGATATGCAAAAAAAGAGTTGGATACCAAACCCCATAGTCCGGCAGTCCAAACAAGCCAAAGGACCCAAACAACCATGGAACACCACCCCGATAGTCCGGCAGTCCAAACAAGCCAAAGGACCCTAACAACCATGGAACACCACCCCGATAGTCCGGCAGTCCGAACAAGCCAAAGAACCAAACAACCGTGAAAAGAGAGGGAGAGAGAAAAAAAACACTATCTAACGACCATTACTCCCTTCAGGGGCAATTGTGACACTTTGGAAGGAAAGGATACCTAGAAAAACTGGTAATGTACAAATTTTCGCGAAAAACTGTACATTTTGGGCTGTAACTATCTACGGTATGGGGCTTGGGAAATGAATCTTTTATTTTTTTTGGAGACTTCAACACCTTCCAAAGTAACGAGACTTGGTTTAAAATACGTTCGTTGGTTATTTTTATAACCATGTTATATTATTCTTAACCCCTGTCTCCGCGGCTCGTAAATTCATTGGCCACGGCCCTTATGAAGTCGCACTCGAGTCCAGTGAGCGAGGGGCAAAATGGCGGGTGAAGCACCAGCCTCGTGGGGGGTGCACAGCGAGTGCGCCCGCCTCGTTGGTGGAAGCGGAGCCCGGGATGTCTCATCCAAGTCAATGGCAGCATCGCAGAGTTCCCCACGTCCTTTGTTCCGTGGTAGAGAAGGCAGGCATATGGCATGGTAAAGACCCGGCCTCAACCACTCGGCGCCCGAGGACGATGTCAGTCCAGGCGAGATCGACCGTAGAGTCGGCGAGTGCGCAGCCGTACACTGCAATATATATCATTATTATCTATCTCTTATATCCTTATTATCATTATTATTATTATCATGGTTCTCATTATTTTTATTACTATCATCAATATTGTTATTATCTTCATCAACATTACTATTATTATTATCATTAATTATTACTACTATTAACATTAACATTAAATTTTACTATACTAACTACTCCCATTATTATTATTATTACTACTACATACTATTCTTATTATTATTTCTATTACTCCTACTACTACACGCTATTATGATTATTAAATTATTATTATGATTATTATTATTATTATTATATAATATCATGGATTTTATTAACATTATTATTATCAATATTAGTTATTATTACTATTATTATCATCGTCATCTCATCCATTATTCGATATTATTATTATCATTATCATGAGTACCACAATCATTCTTAGTATCTTTATAAATACTTCATCATCATCATTACCACCATTAATAATGTTACTATCATTACCATCATCACCATCAAGAAGATGTTAAAGCAGCAGTAATATTTCTTCTTCACACTTTTCACGGCTGTACCGTGCCTATCTACTTATACTTCCCTAAGCCTAAACTCCCGCAGAAGCCTGACTCATGTACTGAATGATATACGTATTCCTAGTGCGTTTACAAGGGCTTCGGTCGATATTAATGGATTGGCTTTGGTCAGCGGTCTAGAGGGAAGGCTGAAACTCACTCTTTGTTGGTCTTATTATTTTTTGTTGTTTTTTGTTGCTGTTGTTGTTGCTATGATCATCTCATTCTCTTATCATAATCATCTATTATAGGATTATTATCTGTTATTATTATTATTATTATTATTATTATGAATATCATCTCATCATTATCATTATCATTATCATTATCATTTCAAATCTTATCATTACTCATTATCATTATCATTATCACTTATTATTATTATTATTATTATTCATTATCATTATTATTATTATTATTATTATTAGTATTATTATTACTTTTATTAAGTATTATTATTATCTATTATTATTATTATTATTATTTATTATTAATTTTATTATTATTATTATTGTTATTATTGTTATTATTATTATTATTATTATTATCATTATTATCATTATTTTTATATTATCATCATTATCATTATTACCATTATTATTATTATCATTATTTTTAATTATCATTATTATTCTTATCATCTTTTCTTACCATTATTATTATTATCTTTTAATTAATTCATTTCTATTTTGTTATTCTTATTTCATTATTATTATTATTATTATTATTATTATTATTATTATTATTATTATTATTATTATTATTATTATCATTTTCATTATCATTATTGTTTTTGTGGTTGTAGTTATGTCACCATTATTCATTAATATTACTACTGTTAATATTATATTATTATTTTGATCATTATTATTGTTTTGTTGTTGTTGTTTTATTATTATTATTATTATTATTATTATTATTATTATTATTATTATTGTTGTTGTTATATTAATAATAATAATAATAATAATAATAATAATAATAATAATAATAATAATAATTATTATATTAATAATTATTATTATCATTATTATTATTATTATTATTATCATTGTTGTTGTTATTGTTGTTGTTGCTACTATCACTGTTACTACTACTACTACTACTACTATTATTGTTATTATTATTAGTAGTAGTATTATTAATATTATTATTATTATTATTA
>NC_051423.1:17365079-17397579 GCF_015228065.2 Penaeus monodon | reverse complement strand
AAGGCTCAGGTCCGTTCTTTGCCCAGGCAAAGAAATCTTGAACCTGTCCAAGGGAAACCTGTGGAAACTAGTTCCACAGGTAAACAACCGTTAAAAAGGTACTACCAGGATCATGGAAAGGGACAGCCTAAATGTGTGGGGCAAACCTTGACCACAGGTGCTGCCAAACACCTTATGAAGAAATAATATAAAGAACTGGATACCCTAATCCAATGGAACTGTCAGGGAATTCATGCAAAATGGGAAGATCCGCAACATCTGATAGCTTCATATAATCCAGTTTGTGTATGTCTACAAGAGATTATGACCAGGGAAAATTGTACCATTTCCCTGAGAGGATTCCAAGTTCAAGCCAATTATGGGACTTTTGACAATGGACCTCATGGAGGAGTAGCAATATGGTACGTCAAGATATCCACTTCCAGGCCATCGACCTGCAGACAACACTGCAGGTGAAGGCTGTGAGAATAGGCTTGACATGACCTTACACTGTTGCATCCATCTACCTCCCTCCACATAATCTGAACATTAATGATTTGGAAAATCTACTTGAGCAGTTGCCACATCCATTTCTACTCTTGGGAGATTTCAATAGTTGGCATCACCTCTGGGGAGACACTTTGTGCAACCCTCGAGGAAGGGCCTTGGAGTCCTTGTTCTTAAGAGTAGATGCAGTTTTACTGAACAATGACACTCCCACACATTTCCAAATTCAAACTGGGACATTCTCCAATATAGACCTATCAATAGGACTGGAATCTTTTTAGATCAACTGCAGTATTGCAAGGATCTGTGAATGATTTCCAGTGTGTTCAAGATGCTGTTAATCACTTCACATCACGAATTCACCTTGCAGCAGAAGCATCCATTCCCAAAAGTAGCGGGCATTACCGTCGACCTCCAGTACCATGGTGGTCTGATGAATGCCAACAAGCTGTCAGAGCAAGAAAAGCTGCATTGAGGCAGTTAAACGACGCCCCAGCATTGTAACCTTGCTCAATTACAAAATGACCCAAGCCAAAGCCAAGTGTGTGCTAAAGGAGGCTAGACGGACGTCGTGGAGACAGTATGTCTCCTCGATTAACTCTGGGACCCCCTTAGCATGGGTATGGGACAAGGTGCATAAGATCGCTGGAAAGAGCACATCCATGTCACCTGCTCTGAAGATAGATGGCATAATCATCACAGACAAAAAAGATGTTGCAAATGAGCTAGCAAAATCCATGGCAGAGATCTCCTCTGGAGCATCTTACACTGCTCGATTCTCCACTCTTCGGGCTGAACAGGAACAACACCCAGTGTCGTTCTTCAGTAGGATTGCAGCAGAACTTCCATACAACTTGCCATTTTTGCGCAAGGAGATGGACTCTGCTTTGCAGCTCTGCCGTAAGACTGCCCCAGGAAGTGACGATATTCCATACCAAAAGATATCTCACTTATCAGAGAGCTCCCGGAAGTTCCTGTTAGACCTATTTAATAGGATCTATAGGGAGGGCACAGTGCCATCCACATGGAAATTACACCAGGAAATTACAGACCAATTTCCCTCACCAGCTGCATCTGCAAGCTGATGGAGAAAATGGTAAACTTCAGGTTGACATGGCTGCTAGAAAAAGAAAACATGTTGACCCCATATCAATATGGCTTTAGAAAATTGAGATCGACCACAGATGCACTTGTGAGGATGGAAACTGCTATACAGAATTCCTTCGCACAGCGACGTCACATGATAGTAGTCTTCTTTGACCTTGAAAAGGCCTACGATACTACTTGGAAGCGAGGCATACTCATGAACGATATTGGTTTAAGAGGAGCATTACCTACCTTCATACAAAGCTTCCTTGCTGACAGGAAGTTTAGAGTTTGGATAGGAAACAGTTTCTCTAACCTGGAAGATCAGCTGGAAGAGGTCCCACAAGGGAGTGTCTTAAGTGTGGCCCTGTTTGCCATTGCTATAAATGACATCGTAAAGGTTGTTCCAAGTGCTGTCTCATGTAATCTGTAGTGGATGACTTTACACTGTACTGCTCAGGAGGAAGCTTACAGGATGTGCAAGGACACATGCAGACTGCAATAAATCAGGTTGTACAGTGGGTAACATATCATGGGTTCAAATTTTCTTCAAGTAAGACCATGGCTATACATTTCCACAAACGAGGAAAATTCCATCCTTCCCTTTATTTAGGAGCAAACCCACTGCAATTTGTCCAAGAGGTGAAGTACTTGGATCTAATTTTTGACTCAAGGCTTACATGGGTGCTTCACATCAAACAGTTAAAAGTGAAGGCTACAAAAGCGCTTAGTATTTTGTGGGTTCTTTCACATCTATCTTGGGGTGCAGACCGCACAACGCTTCTACGGCTTTACCGAGCACTTGATTATGGATGTGAGGCTTATTCATCTGCAACTCCCACTGTTCTCCGGATGTTGGACTCAGTTCACAATGAAGCTCTCAGAATCTGTACTGGGGCTTTCAGGTCTTCACCTGTGGAGTCCCTGTATGCTGAGAGTGGAGAACCATCTCATTCATTACACCGGGACCACAAGAATCTGATTTACTACATGAGACTACAAAGGATTCCGGTTTTTAACCCCCTTGGGGATAGCTGATCGTATGGTAGGTCAATGAGGAATCTTGTGGAAGATCTTAATTTAAGTCTCACCAAGGTTCTGGCTGTTGGAATTCCCCAATTCCCCCCTTGGACTAATCAAGTCGAGCTGGATTTGGTCGGAATTGGGAAAGGGGAGAGATCTGAAGCAGAAGTCAGAGAGAGATTTCTTCAGCATATTTCTAAGTATCAAGGATCAGATGCAATATATACAGATGGATCAAAGGCTGAAACATGCGCTGCGCGGATGCCAGCGCATGTTGTTATCAGTGGGAATGAGCGAGCTGATCAAACGGCCATGACAGTTGCCGCTCAGCCTTGTAATGCTCGTTTTCCTCTCCCACACAGCGACTTAAAACCCAGCATCAGGAGTTGTCTTCGTGATAAATTGAAGGAACAATGGAGGCATACCTCTAGAAACAAACTGCGAGAGATTAGAAATGACCTTGGCAGTTGGGTGACTAGCATCCATCCCAACCGAAAAGTTGAAGTTGTATTAACAAGACTAAGAATCGGGCACACAAGACTGACTCTTGGGCCGATAATGGATAAAAGTCAAGCACTTTGAGAGGGATGCCAAAAGCCATTAACGATCGCACATGTAGTGGAAAGATGTGCAACATTCTCAGACCAAAGATGTATTTACTTGTCTCCCCCATTTACACTGAAAAATGTATTGGGGGAGGATTGTGATATAGAGGGTCTTATTAGTTTCCTCAGGGAGACTAATATTTTCAATAAATTCTAATCATGTTTATGCAATAATTTTATACACTTAAGAACATAATATTTATGATATGATTTTAAATATATTTATTGTTATCTGTAAGATATTTATTGATAGATTTTTTAAAGTTTTAAATATTTTAATATTTCTGTTTAACAAGGCATTCGCCGCTAATGACTTAGCTGTTGCCGCGGCAGATAATTTTAAATAATCAATCAGTCAGTCTCTCAATTTAATGCATATATCAAAGTATTTGACACTACACTTCTACCGTTTTAGAAATGGGGAGAATTGACAACGATATAATGTTACTAGTATAGGAAATTTAATTAATGATTGCTAGAGCGTGTGCATAGATGAATATCCGGTTTAAGAACAAAGTATTTATGAAATTCACACCATCTTTACTTCATTCACAAAGAGTGAGAGAGAGAAAAAAAATAGTAATAATGACTTACTAAAATAAAGATATTTCTTGTTTTTCCCTTCATTTAACAATGACGGTGGTATTTTGTCTATCCTCTTCAATTCATCAACACCACATACCTTTGACAACACTTACGTGTAGCTCTTGATTGTACAGATACGCGCAAAAACTCTTGTCAAACATGTTTCGAACTCGTCTCGTACACCTCGATAATATTTTCTTCTTTTGTTAGGCTACTAAGTTCTATTCAGAACACGGCTTTTGACTTGTGTCCGTGACTGTACCTAGATTTAGAAATATAAGCTATAAGTAGGAAAAGTAGACAGTAAGTCAAGTGAAAAGTTAGAGGAAGTTACGGGAAGTTATCTGATAAATGTGAGGGTCTGACCAAACACACACACACACACACACACACACACACACACACACACACACACACACACACACACACACAAACAATATTTATAAATTAGACACATTATTCCTAATATGATAATAAAATAACACGTACTAATGGGGCTATGGAAGTAATTTACATACTGGATATAGGTCACAGAATATTTATGTGTTTGATATATGGACCTGCTCAGTACAGTTAATTCAAATTCATTAACAGCAGATCAGCAGGCCAATACTATCTAACTTACAAGTTTAGAAATGAATGCACACTGGAGAGGTTGGGATGAATTTCTTCGTGCATTTTTATCATGTGAAAATTTGGTTGTCTAGTCCCTTTACGCATATTATGCCACCCTCCCTTTACCCTTGTGTGCTGCGTTATTCAATTCCCACTCGGTTACCTCTGCAAAATCGGAAGGGTCAGTGACAGGATGGGTTACTGCAAGATTGAAGTTTACGTGAATTTTCAAATGTTTAATGTTTGCCTGAGACTTTTAGCTATGAAAGATTTTCGATTTGGTGTTTTAATTCAGTGTTATGTAAGACCGTACACATCATACGTGAGCGTTCGTGATTTTATGTTTACCTGTGGAAGTATTTGCACGAGATTATGTACATACTGCATGCAAGTGCGTACGTACATTTGCATATTTTACTTTGTTATTCACTTGTAAATTCAGCATAAGTCATACACTGTATTGGCCGTAACACTGAAACCTGCATATCAACAGCTAAAAAAAGGTTACAGGGGTCTTCACATGTATAGGCTTCTCCTCTGTTCCGTCATTTGTGATAAGTTACTGTTTAACAGTTTAACACTGTTTAACAGTTGTTTATTTATTTATCATCATCATTATTATTAGCGAGAGAGTGAGAGAGAGAGAGAGAGAGAGAGAAGAGAGAGAGAGAGAGAGGAGAGAGGAGAAGAGAGAGAGAGGGTTGAGTAAGTGAGGTGTGTGTGAGAAAGAAGAGATAGAAAAGGGGGGGGGGTAGAGGGCGGTTGGAGAAAGAGAAGGGGGGGAGAGGAGAGATGAGAGAGAGAGAGCGAGAGAGAGAGAGAGAGAGAGAGAGAGTGTGAGTAAGTGAGTGTGTGTGTGTGTGTGAGAAGAGAGATAGACGAGAGAGAGAGAGAGAAAGGGGGGGGGGGGTAGAGGGTGGTTGAGAGAAAGAGAGAGGGGGTGAGAGGAAGAGATAGAGAGAGAGAGAGAGGATGACGAGAGAGAGAGAGAGAGCGAATGAGAGAGAGAGGCGAAGGAGAGAGAGAGTACAGAGAGATAATAGATAGCTAGAGAGAGAGAAAGAAGAGAGGAGAGAGCGTGTTGAGTAGAATGTAGAGAGAGAGAGACGGAGCATCGAGGAGAGAGAGAGAGAGCGAAGCTCGAGACTCTAGGTAGCGCGATAAGGAGCCAGCAGAGAGAGCGCAGCTCAAGCGAGACTCGTCATGTCGATGCCTCTCTCTTCTCTAGCTCTATCATCTCAGATCGCTCTCTCTTACCGTGCTTCTACGCGACGCCTCTACGGGCTAGATATCTAGCATTATCTAAGAGAGGCTATATCTCTCATACTCTATCTAGACTCTCTCTCTATCGACTCTCTATCATTATATCGACTCTCGATGCTCTGCTCTCTTCTACTCTCTATACTTTCTCTCTCTCCTTCTCTCTCCTCCTTCTCTCTTCTCTCTCTCTTCTCTCTTCTCATCGTCTCTCGCTCTCTAAGTCTCTCTCTCTCCTTCACTCGCTCTCTCTCTCTCTCTCTCTCTCTCGCTCTCTCTCTATCTCTCTCTCTCTCTCTCTCTCTCCTTCCTCTCTCTCCCCTCTTTCCTCGCTAGAGAGAGATAGCTAGTAGAGAGATATATACGCTGCGCTCGCTAGATATAGGAAGAGAGAGATACTGGGATCTCTATCCAGCCTCAATCATAAATAGATATATAGAGCCATTCGACGACAATTACTTGCAGATACACAGTATGCTATAACTCTAGCGAGCAATGCAGGCAAATATCTCATTGCTGTCAAACTGATGTAGTACCGCAGGTCCTAACTTACTTACGTCACTCGGTTAACTGTGATCCCCCCTACCTTTGTTATTATTATTATTATTATTATTATTATTTATTAGTGATTTTTTTCTATTTAATCTGCTCATTAAAATCAACACCGTTTCACCTACCACGACCTAGGGGTGATTGAAGTTTGAGGCAATGGAACACCAACAGAAATATGCACACAACTTCTGCAGCTCCTCGAGTGTATAGCAAAAGCAGTACATTAACGCATTATACTCTTTCTTTGCCTATTTAAGTCTTGCCTTCTTTTGATTGTAGTACAAGATGGTCGATTATTATTATTATTATTATTATATCTATTTATTTATATTTTACAGAAACGTTTTACCAATATTGCACTTTTACAGTTCTTATAACTACCACTTAAATACCAGTTTTGTATTTTCATATATACTTATGTTTCACCACTGATATCTGAAAAGTTTTAAAGAATCATATTTTACCACTATTTTTTCTTTGTTGCTGTTGCTATTATTATTATCATTATTATTATTATTATTATTATAATTATTATTATTATTATTATTATTATTATCTTCATCATTATCATACATATACCACCTTTACATCTTTTATGTCATTTCATATATTACTACGTCTGATCTTCTACAGATAAGATTGAATTTCCGCTCCTAACTCACTCTCGTGGAGCTCCATAACCCTTTCCAACTGTGCATGGATTTTCAGCTCGAATAATTTTCAAAACTTTACACCAGGAGGGAAATCTGCTCTGCAAGTCGGATTAGGGGAACACACATACACACACACACGCATGCACGCACGCAAGCACACACACACACACACATGCATACACGCGTGCGCGCGCGCAAGCACACACACACACGCAACCACACAAACACACACACACACACCACACACACACAACACCACACACACACACACCGACACACACACACACCACAGACACACACCACACAACACACACCACACACACACACCTCAGACTCTTTCATAATTAGTCACATTTCCTTCTTTTATACATTTTCCCCGTGCTTAAGTCATTCATCTTCCAATAATACTGTTGATTGTGATGATCACGATAATCATAAGTTGGCAGAAAAGTCATAATATGATAATAATAACGCCGAGGATTAAAACAACTTTGTATATTTCGATAGAAAAAACACAAGAGGCAACTCCATTTATACTAAATTAAACGAATGTTTTTATTTTGCTCAAGTATAGTAAATAATAAAGTTTAATATAATGGTGTTGGTCCGCTCGCCGTCCACAGTGTGTTTTAAGCATTATTATTGTTATTAATGAATTATTGTTATTAATAATAATGGTAATATATTTTAATAATAATAATATGATATAATAATAATAATAATATAATGATAATACATAAGAATAATAATATAATAATAATAATAATAATACTCAATAATAAATAAATAAATAAATAAACTAAATAAAATATTCTACGAAAATGCTCACAACTCCAGACATCTAATACTGTTTGGATCGAACTATAAAAAGCCTTTGACAGTGTCCCACACTCTTGGATCTTAAATCTTTAGAAATTCTCAAGTCTCTCCTGTCCTTTAACACTTTTTTCCAAAGCAGCTGACATTTATGGGAGACAAATCTTACTCTCCCAGTAAACGTAAATTATTATTTCAAACGACATGCGAATAGATGCGGAATCTTCCAGAGCGACTCTTTTCCCGTCTTTTATTTGTATGCACTTATGCCACACTCCCACTTCGTAACAACACAGGGTATGGATATAAATCATGCACAAGAGATTTAATCATCTTTTCCTATTATGGATGACCTGAAACTTTACGCTCAGAATGATGGTAAACTGGAGGGTTGCTGAAAACCGTAAAAAATTAGTGATGTGACATAGGTATGAAGTTTTGGTCTCGATAAGTGTGCTAAAGCACTTTAAGCAAGAAAACTAGTCATCTGACCAATAATAGTTAAGTGTTGATAATTAATAAAGCAATTAATCAGAAAGAAACCTATACATATCTAGAGTAAACGAAGAGGATGTATACAACATCGTGATAGAACAAAATACGTACAGAATGCGCCGAAGAGTAAGGTCAGTCTGAAAACGGAAATAAACCGAAGAACAAACTAACATCAAATAAAACACATCTTGCAATCTGTGGTTTTAAACGTGAAAGACTGTAACTTGAAGTGAACTCAAACAAATTGAGACCAAATTAGGAACAAATGTATCACCGCTAAATCATACGTAGACCGTCTGTACGTCCTTAGAAGGTAGGAGGCGATGCTTTGGAATTATCGTACAAAACACACGATTGTCTCTTGCCTACTTAGATCTAACCAACGATTGGATGCTTCAATTATTAGAGTACATGAAAACCCAAAAGCAACACTCGTAGTAAAGGTATCAGATAATTTTTCTTCTCAGAATTAGTGTATTGAGAGCGAAAAAAACAATCGACCATAAATTCGCCAACCTTTGCTTGCTAAACACAGAAAACAAAAGCAAAGAATGTTGACAAGAAAACTTGAATCTAGGGGTGCATGAACAAGCCTCTTCAGGACAGTTGCAACTCGAAGCAAACACGCTGATGTAGATGAAATCGCGACCCATCGTACCTTAGAAGCCTGGACTTAAAGGGGAAACAGAGTGTTTTTTATTCTTGCTGTCCAAGATCAAAGTTTGTTTCCCGAACTGTCCCAACTAACATACAACATCTTGCACAATGGCCCTTCCCAAAGTGTAGGTTTTTGTGAAGATAAGGTTAGAGACGATTGATTTTACCTTGTGTCTGATTTGCTCAATATAACACCGAATGAGGACAAAAATCGACCGACAGAGTGGCAAGTCCTGCATTGGAGATCTGCAAACACTTTTCTACGTTTCAAATAAATGTAGAAACACCATCCGATCCCAGTTACTGAAGTAAGATGCTACACATCTTGTGGAACTTTCCAACACACGATCGTACTATACAACTAATCGTCCCAACAATAAACAACCCTACTTGCCGTATAGTATGAGCTCCCCTAACAGAAATGTCCCAACATATAATTGGATCAAACTTTGCTTATAAAGAAAGGTACTGATAAATTTCTTGAACAATCCGGAAATCCTAATTTAGAAAATCCAAAAAATAGTCTTAAACAGCAGACAGCGTATGGTCTCAGAGGCCCTTATCGATCTGAGTGTTTTTGGTTTGGTGATTGACTTGACTGGATGTTTTGATTTTGTGCTTGTTCTGCATATATTTGCTGTTTTTGTTGATGTTCCTTGCCATCAAAACTTCAATCACCTAGGTCGCTGGTAGTGACTCGTTGTTTTATTTTGATAGCACATCTTAGGAAACTTTTTGCATATTTTTAATAATAATAATAGTGATAATATATGAAGATGATGATGATATAATGATAATAATAATAATGATTAATATATCATAAAATAACATAATCATAAAATATTAATAATAATAATAATAATAATAATAATGATAATAATGATGATATAACAATAATAATAATAATAATGACAATAACAATATAATAAGTGCATACGACACTACTTACTCCCCTGGGGAGGGACACCGCTCAACCTCCCCAGTATAAAGACTTATTCGGTTATGATGTCCACAGGACGCGAATTTGGTTTGTCAAACCCGTGCCCGTCAGGACAGGACAGCCATTGGAGGTTAGCGTAGGAAACCAGCTTCTTGGTAGTGGGGCTAAATGCATCTGCTTCTCAAGTAGAGTAGGAGGTGGTGATAAGCGTCCGCCGCACAACACGATCAACAAGAGGGCGCTCCCCTGGCGAACTGAGTCTACCTCTTCCATTAGTCAAATCCGCCAGGTCACTAGGACGGGATAGCTGCCACCCTGTGGTTCACCTTATATTGCCTAACGAATAAATGAAAACGAAGACTTTAAATGTACAAGAGGAAGAGTAAAGGGTAATGTAACTGCTTTTGCTATGCCTCGGAAACCTGCTGCAAAAGTTATGTGCATGTTTTTTGGTATGTTGTTTTCATTGCCTCAAAACTTCAATCACCCTAAGTCGCTGGTAGTGACCCAGTGTTTGATTTTAATTAGCAGATCTAAAGAAAAGAAAATGATAACAATCATAATAATAATAATAGTTTACCTAAAATTATGTAAATCAGTGCGAGTGCACACACAAATCACCACATGCGAGTGCGTGGGTGCATCCAAACTATTATTATTATTATTATTATTATTATTGTTATTATTATTTTCTTTTCTTTAGATTCTGCTGATTTAAAATCAAAGTGGTGTGATCTATCGTGGATGAATGATGGTGGTTGGGAACCACCACAATGATTGCCCTAAACAACTACTTCCCCTGTGGAGGGATCACTGCTCAACCGCCCCAGTATAGACTTAGTCGGCTAATGATGTCCACAGGTACGCTAAGTGGTCGTCAAACACCATCATTATTATTGTTGGTTGTTTATGAATTTGTTAATCTTATCTATATCAACAATTGTTTGTTTTTTTTGCAGTTTTATGATGACCGTTAGCAATACTTCGAATAAGTGGTGACTCTCATTGTTTGTGCGAAATGTGAATTGAATTGATTTACATTTTATGAATGTAAAGACAAACATAAACCGCCTGGTGACCATACTATGATGATTTGGCATTACCTTATTAAATCTAACACTTCAACATGGCATATACGGATGCCATACAGCGGATTAAATTAGCAATAATTTTAAAACGAATGGATTGTGTATCCCTTGATATAGTGTTCATGAATTCCATGTAGAAATGAGATAAGAGATAATTTGTTCCCGTTTCAATGATTTCTGCGAATATATAATGGAACCGGTCAAATACATTTCATACCTGTGATTTTTTATTTACTAATTCACGTGCTTTCTATTTCTTTCAATAGTATTTCAATGTTTTTTTCAGCTTGACTATCGACTTTATTCATGTCAAAACATTTCTACTTCTTTGTAAGGAATTATTGTGGAGCTATACTCTTTGAGCCTTCATTCTCCGTAAATTTCTGTTTATGAATCTGGCGATTGGTCCTGATTTCATCTCCATATCCTTCCTGTCATCCTCTCACCAAAGTCTGTGTCTACCAGCATTTTCTCATTTAATTATCTATCTACCACCATCCTCCCACCTAATTATTTCTCGACCAGCATCCTCCCACCTAATTATCTATCGACCAATATTACTTTTTGTGAAAACCAGCCTCATCTGCTTTATATCTTCCTCAATCTCAGGAGAGGTACCCCCAACTTGCACTCCCGCAATGCGGAGTTCCTCTGCTCTGTTTAGTGAAAAGAGAGAGTTATCAAATATGAAGTAAAGTAATAATAACGTCGTGTAAGTTATAAAAATAGAACACGTTTGTAAACTGTCCTAATAACTTTTTCACAGAGACTTGTTTATCGAGTGCTCTATAGTTTGAGTTGCCAGTTTTGTCTTTTCCGTTGATACAGATATCCTTCCTTCGCATATCTTTGTGTTGTTGATTCCAATGATTAATATTAGATCTTCGCCCCTCCTCCTTTCAGTAATATTTCACTATTTTATATACATTCAGTATCTGATTTTAAAGAATCATATTTTACCACTATTTTCTTTGTTGCTGTTATTGCTGTTGCTATTATTATTATTATTATTATTATTATTATTATTATTATTATTATTATCATTATTATTATTATTATTATTATTATTATTATCATCATCATCTTCATCATTATCATACATATACCACCTTTACATCTTTTATGTCATTTCATATATTACTACGTCTGATCTTCTACAGATAAGATTGAATTTCCGCTCCTAACTCACTCTCGTGGAGCTCCATAACCCTTTCCAACTGTGCATGGATTTTCAGCTTGAATAATTTTCAAAACTTTACACCAGGAGGGAAATCTGCTCTGCAAGTCGGATTAGGGGAACACACATACACACAACACACGCATGCACGCACGCAAGGCACACACACACACACACACACACATGCATACACGCGTGCGCGCGCGCAAACACACACACACACAAACACACACACACACACCACACCACACACACACACAACACGCCACACACACACAACACACACACACACACACACACCCACACACACACACACCACAACACACACACACACACACACCACACACACACACACACACCACACACACACACACCACACACACACACTTAATACTATTTTACATGAAAATTAGTCACATTTTCCTTCTTTTACATTTTCCCGTGCTTAAGTCATTTCATCTTCCAATAATACTGTTGATTGTGATGATCACAGATAATCATAATTTGGTGATAAAAGTCATAATAATGATAATATATAACGAACAAGGAATTAAAACAGCTTTGTATATTTCGATAAAACAACAAGAGGCAACTCCAGTTTATACTAAATTAAACGAATGTTTTTATTTGCTCAACTTATGAATAAATAATAAAAGTTTAATATAATGGTGTTGGTCGTCTCCCAGTCCACAGTGTGTTTTAGCATTATTATTGTTATTAATGAATTATTATTAATAATAATAATGGTAGTAATAATAATAATAATAATAATAATAATAATAATAATAATAATAATAAACAAATAAATAAATAAAATGATTCTCGAAAATGCTCACACTAAACAAGTACTGTTTGGATCGATTATAAAAAAGCCTTTGACAGTGCCCCACACTCTTGGATCTTAAAATCTTTAGAAATGTTCAAGGTCTCTCCTGTCTTAATCAACTTTCTTTGAAGCAGTATGACATTATGGGAGACGAATCTTACTCTCAGCCACGTTAACGATTTTCTTATTTCAAACGACATGCGAATCAGATGCGGAATCTTCCAGGGCGACTCTTTTTCCCCTCTTTTATTTTGTATGGCACTTATCCCACTCTCCCAGCTTCTTAACAACACAGGGTATGGATATAAGATCATGGACAAGAAGATCAATCATCTTTTCTATATGGATAACTTGAAACTTTACGCTCAGAATGATGGTGAACTGGAAGGGTTGCTGAAAACCGTAAAAGATTTTAGTGGTGACATAGGTATGAAGTTTGGTCTCGATAAGTGTGCTAAAGCAACCTTTAAGCAAAGAAAACTAGTTTCATCTGACAATATAGAGTTCAGTGTTGATAATGTAATAAAGCAATTAGATCAGAAAGAAACCTATAAATATCTAGGAGTAAACGAAAGAGATGGTATACAACAATCGTAGATGAAGAACAAAATACGTACAGAATGCATCCGAAGAGTAAGGTCAGTCCTGAAAACGGAAATAAACTCGAAGAACAAACTAACATCAATAAACACTCTTGCAATACCTGTGGTTTTAACGTGATAGACTGGAACTTAAGTGAACTCAAACAAATTGACACCAAAATTAGGAAGCAATTGACATGCAACAGAATGTATCACCCTAAATCAGACGTAGACCGTCTGTACGTCCCTAGAAGTAAAGGAGGTAGGGGGATGATGCAGTTGGAATTATCGTACAAAACAACAACAATTGGTCTCTTGCAATACTTAGATCTAACCAACGATTGGATGCTTCAATTAGTTAGAGTACATGAAAACTCCAAAAGGTCACACTCGGTAGTAAAGGAATCAGATAAGTTTTCTCAGGAATTAGGTATTGAGAGCGAAAACATCGAACATATGTCGCCAACATTTGCTGCTAAACACAGAAAACAAAAAGCAAAGAAGGTTGGACAAGAAAAACTTGAATCTAGGTGGCATGAAAAGCCTCTCCAAGGACAGTTTGCAACTCGAAGCAAACACACTGATGTAGATGAAATTGCAACCCATCAGTGGCTTAGAAGCTCTGGACTAAAAGGGGAAACAGAGGGTTTTATTCTTGCAGCCCAAGATCAAAGTTTGTTTACCAGAAACTGTCAAGCTAACATCTTGCACAATGGCACTGACCCAAAGTGTAGGTTTTGTGAAGATAAGGTTGAGACGATTGATCACCTTGTCTGATTGCTCAATATTAACACCGAATGAGGACAAAAATCGACACGACAGTGTGGGCAAGTACCTGCATTGGAAGATCTGCAAACACTTTTCTATCGGTATGCAAGATAAATGGTAGAAACACCATCCAGAGCCAGTTACTGAAGGTAAAGATGCTACAATCTTGTGGAACTTTCCAATCACACAGATCGTACTATACAAGCGAATCGTCCAAACAAAATAAACAACACCTGCTTGCTTATAGATATGAGCATCCCCTCAGACAAAAATGTCCCAACAAAAGTGTTCGAGAAAATATCAAAGTATAAAGACCTGGAAATAGAGGTGGAAAAGATGTGGCATTTAAAAACCAAAACTTTGCCTGTTGTTATTGGAGCACTTGACCTTATAAAGAAAGGTACTGATAAATTTCTTGAACAAATACCGGGAAATCCTAATTTAGAAGAAGTCCAAAAAATAGTCTTAAACAGCACAGCGCATGTTCTCAGAGGAGCCTTATCGATCTGAAGTGTTTTTGTGTTTGTGAATTGACTTGACTGGATGTTTTGATTTGTGGTTGTTCTGCATATTTTTGCATGTTTTTGTTGATGTTCCATTGCCTCAAACTTCAATCACCCTAGGTCGATGGTAGTGACTCGGTGTTTGATTTTAATTAGCACATCTAAGGAAACTTTTGCATAATTTTAAAAATAATAATAATAGTGATAATAATGATGAAGATGATGATGATAATAATGATAATAATAATGATAATAATAATCATAATAATAACAATAATAATAATAATATTAATAATAATAATAAAAATTATAATGATAATAATGATGATAATGACAAAATAATAATAATAATAATGACAATAACAATAATAATAATTGCCTAAACAACTACTCCCCTGGGGAGGGGACACTGCTCAACCGCCCCAGTATAAAGACTTAGTCGGCTACGTGATGTCCACAGGACGCTATTTGGTTCGTCAAACACCGTGACCGCGGGGACCTGGACATGCTAAATGTAGGTTAGCATGGGATATCCAGCTTCTTGTCAGTGGGGCTAAAATGCATCCTGCCTCTCAAGTAGGAGGTAGGTGATAAAGCGTCGCCTGTCACACGGATCAACAAGGGGCGCGTCCCCCAGGGCAGAACTGAGTCTACTTCTTCCATTAGTCAAAATCCGCCAGGTCACTAAGACGGGTTAGCTCCCATCCCTGTCCCTGCGGTTCAACCATTTTTGTACTAACAATCAAAAGAAGACAAGACTTAAATGGACAAGGGAAGAGTATAATGAGGTAATGTACTGCTTTGCTATGTACTTGGGAAACCTGCTGCAAAAGCTATGTGCATGTTTTTGTTGGTATTCCATTGCCTCAAACTTTGATTTTAATTAGCAGATCTAAATAAAATAAATAAAATAATAATAATAATAATATGTTTTATCATTATTATTGTTGTTGTTTATCAATTGTTAATATTATCTTATTATCAACAATTATTTTTTTTTGCAGGTTTATGATTACCGTTTAGCAATACTTCGAAATAAGTGTGACTCATTGTTTGTGGCGAAATGTGAATTGATATTGATTTACATTATGGAATGTAAATGACAAACATATAACCGCCTGGGACCTACTATGATTGATTGACATTACCTATTAAAATCATACATTAACAATGCATATACGGATGCCATACGACCGGATTAAATTAGCAATAATTTAAACGAATGGATTGTGTATCCCTTTGATATAGTGTTCATGAATTCAATGTAGAAATGAGATAAGAGATATATTTGTCCAGTTTCAATGTATTTCTGGCGAAATATATAATGGAAACCGGTCAAATACATTTCATACACTGTGATTTTTTATTATCTAATTCACGTGCTTTCTACTTTCTTTCATTATTTCAATATTTTTTCAGCTTTGACTATCGACTTTATTCATGTCAAAACATTTCTACTTCTTTGTAGGAAGTTATTGTGGAGCTATACGCTTTGAACCTTCATTCTCCGTAAATTTCTGTTTAGTGAATCTGCGATTGTACCTGATTTCATCTCCATTATCCTTCCTGTCATCCTCTCACCAAATTCTGTGTCTACCAGCATCCTCCCACCTAATTATCTATCGACCAATATTACTTTTTGTGAAATAACCAGACCTCATCTGCTTTATACTTCGCTCAATCTCAGGAGAGTACCAAACTGGCAACTCACCAGATGCGGAGGTACTCTAACTCTGTTTAGTGAAAAAGAGAGAGTTATCAAATATAAGTAAAGTATAATAAACGTCCGTGTAAGTTATAAAAATAGAAAACATTTATAAACGTCCCAATTAACTTTTCACGAGACTTGGTTTATCGGAGTGCTCTAGAGGGTTGAGTTGCCAGTTTTTCTTTTCCGTTGATTACAGATATCTTTCCTTCGCCATATCTTTGTGTTGTTGATTCCAATGATTAATATTAGATCTTCGCCCCTCCTCCTTTCAGTAATATTTCTTAAACAAATTTCTTCTTTATCTTTCTCTGTGCCCATGCCTCTGCAACCTATATAACACGGCTCGTGGCATCATAAGATTGTATATTTTTACAATCCGGTTGTATCTTTTTTTTTTTTTTTTTTAGGACTATAACATATTATTTCCATTCTATTTATCGACACTCTCAAACAGGTTAATTCTCTCTTTATGCAGTTCTGAGATATCGAAATCCTGACATTTTTAACGAGTGTTTATCTCAGTCTTCATGAATCTCATCATAACGGTCTCTGCTCCTCAATAACACTCGCTTTTTCTGAATTCACCCTACATCCAAACAGTCTAATCTTGCGTGCAATCCCTCCTCCCTCTCATTATCTACATCATCTGCAAGCAACTCCAGTAATATTTCTTCATCTTATCCTGCGTTCCCCACCATTCAGTACTACGGCTAGAAGAAATGGACTAAATGCAGATGATGTGTGGTCTCTCATATTAAAGGAAAGACGGATCCTCCCACGTGCAGAGGGGATACAGGTTGCTGTATCTGGATGCATCATCTGTAACGTACACTGCAGACTAGTTTCTTTCCCATAATTACTTGTATATCTCGTAGAATTCATCTAAAGTTCTTCAAAATCGATATAACATTACTGGCGCTTCTCACTGTGTTAATGCATTATTAGTGTTCTCACCAGACATGAATCCAAATTGTACTTCCTTTATCTTAAATAATTCTTCTCAGACAGTGAAACGAATCGATATTTTTTTTAAGCTTAGAACAATTTATTTGTAGCTGTAATAACCAAATGATTTATTTTTTACCACTTCAAATTAAATAGAAAATACAACCCTGGAACACACATAGCTTTCATTTGACTCACGTTAATTTTACACGATATATATATATATATATATATATATATATATATATATATATATATATATATATATGTATATATATATATATAATATATATATATATATTTTTTTTTCTGCCCTTCTCTTTTTGTTCTTTTTGGCTTTTAGGCAAAGTAATTTACTTTCCTTATATTTTGCAAATCTGACCTTTTTTCCTCTCTTGTACTCTCTTACTTTCTCTATATTTTTTATGCCCTCTGTTACTTCGCCTTTTTTTATATTGCCATTTGCTTTAATTAATTTACATTTAATTAATTTACATTAGATTACATTCTAGAAGACCACTGTAACCGTCATTCTTGTGGAAACCATCCGTAATTGCAATTGTTGTAAGCCACATCTGTAACCATAATGCTCGTAGTCTTGTTGGCTACATTTGTAACCATCTCTGTAACCACCACTCTTGCAGGCCACTTCCGTTACCGTGGGCAGAAATCTCGCAGCACCGTATCTCCCGACTTCGTACCTATTCATACCTGCACCGCGTCTGCTTTCATAGACCAGAATACATGTTTATTCTCTTCAATACACCTTTCAGCGTCCGGGTTCCACTATCATCTTTCTGTGGCTTTTTTTTTCTATTAATTTTGAATTAATGTTTTTTTTTTTGTTGTTGTTGTTTACTTTAGGTTCTATTTATTTATTTGTATATTCATTTACTTGTTTATTTATTTACACTTTTGATAATTTGTGGTGCTTATGATAGCTCTCCTCGCTGATTCTATTAAGTGTACAGTAAGTCAAAGTATTCAATCCATTTGGATTTTATAATAGTGTTAAATCTTTCCCTTCCTGCTTTTATTATTTTTTCTTATCATTCTTTTTCTTTTTACTCTATATTTTACTTATTACCTTTACATGTTAGCTTTACATTTATTTATTTATTTATTATATTTTATTAAAGTTAGTTTCCAAACTTTATTTATTTTTATTTTTGGGTCCATATGATAGCTTTCCTCTTTCCTTTTATCGCTTCCTCACAGTATGCTTTCAACAACACTTTTATAATGAAGGTAAGTGTTAGTACTTCCCTTCTATATCTTTCACAATTCTTATTTAATTCAAATACTTTCGGCGATGTCTCTTGCTTTGTTAGCCCTATTACCTGCTAGTGTTTATATTTATTTCCTAGTGTTTCGACAAGCTTGACATGCCTCTCTCTGTAAACCTCATATTTTTCCTTGGCCAAAGCTCAGCTAGTGGCGACTTTAAGTACTTGTTTATAACAGTTGCACCGTTGCCATCTCCCAAACTTTTCAACTGGTTTAATATATATTGTCGCATTATTATGTAACAATATATGAAGTATGTATATATTCAGCATATATTCATGGTTAGAAAACAGATAACAGTATACGCAGGAAAGAAGTCATAAATACAGATGATGGTTGATGGTTAATGCTCTAAACACATGTGCTAGACAAAGGTTATATAGTACTATGGTAAAGTATTATGGTGAAAGGGGTTTGATGGGGTTCTGTATAAAAACAGTGTCTCAGACTTTAACGGCCATGGTATTATGAGAAAGTATGATAGTAAAAGGGGTATAAAGAGAGGGATTAAATGGGGTAGGATAGGGATTGATAGAAGGGTTAAGGGTTAAGGACCAAAGGTGATAAGATCAAATGGAGGGCATTTATGCGTCTGAGGAAGGAGAGTAGGTTGTCAGTTGAAATAAAGACAGATGATGAAAATCATGTCTTCTTTATTCGTGACGAACGACGTAATGTGATAGGAAAATGACAACATTCATTTACAGACTTTTTCGTCATTATTGCAATCTCCATTACGATTATTAACAACAGAATAGCTGTTGCATTATTATACCGTTCTCTTTATGATCATCACCCTTACCATTTATATATATATATATATATATATATATATATATATATATATATATATATATATATATATATATGTATATTTGTTTGTATTATATTGTGTGTATATATTGATGATTTATTATGTTTTGATGTATATATACACATACATACATACACCAATATATATATATATATATATATATATATATATATATATATATATATATATATAATATGTATGTTTGTATGTGTGTGTGTTTTGTGTGTGTGTGTGTGTGTGTGTGTGTGTGTGTGTGTGTGTGTGTGTGTGTGTGTGTGTGTGTGTGTGTGTGTGTGTGTGTGTGTGTGTAAAGAGTGGAGGACAGAAAAACAGTATTTTCCAAAACTATTGATCTAGCCAATATAGGTCTATAGAGAACATAATACAATAAGCTAAAGAAAACTGAACAGGAGTGAACAGGTATAAAATCAACGAAGTTCTTATAGAGAGAGAAAAAGCTATGCTCATTTTTTAATTTTTTTTCTGAAATGTCTCAGCACACAAATGGCTATGCTAGTGCTTAGTCACCAAGGAGTCAATTAATAGACTTTGTTACCTGACTTCACCTTTCTTGAATTTGCGGGAAAAACGTTCTCTCTCTCTCTCTCTCTCTCTCTCTCTCTCTCTCTCTCTCTCTCCTTCTAAGTTGAATGTAGATGGTGTTATTCTTATTATTGGCAACGTTATGATTAATATAATGTTATAACCATTAGTAACAGCACAATAAGATAACGTAAAATATTTTCGTAAATCAAGGAAAAGGGTAAACGGACGAGAACCATTTAGGAAAGAGTTAATCGATGTAATTATCTCCCGAAGACCTCTCTCTGTACAGTTCCCCTCGAGTTCCAATCCCTCTAAACATCAGCACATAGTTGATTATTAAGAAGCTCTCATATGGCTCATTATGTGGAATTAAATGTAGGAGTACCCTGATGAGGCTTTCGATGTATTGGTCTCTGTTGTTTTTCACAACATGTGTACCCATCTCATTGTATGCTGTCCCTTTCTGTCTCTCTGCCTGTCTGTCTCGTAATCTGTCTTGCACTGTGTACCGAACCCTACTTAGAAAATGTCTAATTGGCACCTGCCGAGTTAAGCCCCGCCCACTAATCATCAATTAGTGTATATATATCTCTTACCATTACGTTTTACTAGTTATTTTTTAACCAACTGTACTGAAGAAAAACTTTGACGTCATCAAATTTACCCAATAATGATGCGTCCTGAGATGCCAGAATAGCTAGATAAGTAATAAAAGTCAGTTTAACCTTGAGCTTCATCAGGCTGAATGGAAGTGGGAGTAGTGCTCCCTGCTATATAAATACCTAGTGTGCACCCATCTGGTGTCTACCATACCTCATCTCTCACCCTTTCTCTCTCTCTCTCTCTCTCTCTCTCTCTCTCTCTCTCTCTCTCTCCTCTCTCTCTCTTCTCCTCTCCTCCCTCTCTCTCTTTCTCCTCCCCCTTCCCCTCTCGCTCTTTGTAGCCCTCCCTCCCTTTACTCTCTCTCTCTCTCTCTCTCTCTCTCTCTCTCTCTCTCTCTCTCTCTCTCTCTCTCTCTCTCTCTCTCTCTCTCTCTCTCTCTCTCTCTCTCTCTCTCTCTCTCTCCTCTTCTCTCTCTCTCTCTCTCTCTCTCTCTCTCTCTCTCTCTTTCTTTCTCTCTCTCGTATCTATACTTCTCCGATTTTAATAACAGCAAATTTGATCTTCAAGATATGCAGCAGTTGTATGTTATTAACAATTCGATAAGAGGCATCCACTTACAATTCCCTTCGGATTCTCGAACTCTGACCATGTGTGTGCTTGTTTGTCCTTCGCATATTATTAGTGCACCCATAATGGTCCAGTTAAGTATTTGGTTCATTATCTGGGATAAAGTGAAGTATATGTCGCGGATTTCAGGATTTCAGAAGACAGAAATAACTCCCACACACTCCTCTCTTTCCCTCTCTTTGTCTGTCTGTCTTTGTTCTCTCTTTCTCTCTCTCTCTCTCTCTCTCTCTCTCTCTCTCTCTCTCTCGCTGCTTTCTCTCTCTCTCTCTCTCTCTCTCTCTCTCTCTCTCTCTCTCTCTCCCTCTATCATCTCTCTCTCTCTCTCTCTCTCTCTCTCTCTCTCTCTCTCTCTCTCTCTCTCTCTCTCTCTCTCTCATCGTATGATAATTTTGACTGTCTTTGTACGCCTCCATACAATGTATAATGAACCGAAAAAAGGTCTTACTACTGTGGAAAATTCACAAAAATATAGGAATAGATTTAAAAGACCTATTGACCCTCACACATCACTCCCACATAGTTCCAATTCTTACAAAACTCAGCAGGAAATTCCTGCGAAATGGTAACACTGGGCCGCCTACATTGAGAATCGAATCCGTTCATATGCTAATAATGAAAAAAGTCATTATCACTTCTCTCGTGATGGTGGCAATGAATCGACAAAGTGTTCAGTGGTATTTATTTATTTCGAACACCCGTGAAATAAGGTGTGCGGACGCCGAAGCGAATCCGACAGCAGATAACGTCACGTACATTGTGACGTGTGGATACTTGTTCCGTGCGTTGTATATTTTACGATATTTCGATGCGTCATGGTTATTGGTGTCTCTTAAATAACATTAACCCAAACACGTGCTCTACAGCGGAGCCTCCCTCTTTAGCGCCGAGTGAAATGTAATGGCTGATTGAAGTGAACGTTGGAAGGTTCATTTATTGTTCAGTGAAGGGAGAGGAGCTGGCGAGGAGGTCCTGATTTTTCTTTTTTTCTTTTCTTTTTATTTTCTTTTTGCTTTTGCTTGCCTTCTTTGTTTTTACTTTTTATTTAGATTTTTTATTTTTTTGCTACCCTTTTTTTAGATTTTCCCCCCTTTAAATTGAATATTATTTTATATTATTATAGTGGGTATGCGTTGAGTTGAACGGAGAGTGAGAGAGAGAGAGAGAGAGAGAGAGAGAGAGAGAGAGAGAGAGAGAGAGAGAGAGAAGAGAGAGAGAGAGAGAGAGTTCACATTCATTCAAATTCAAACTTATTCCATTAGTAACAATGGTTATTCTCACTACATAGAAAGTTATTCTACAGTACATGTAAAATATAAGATACACATAGAATTAATGATAGTACATATAAGTCATGCCTAATTCTTATATTTTGAAACTTGATGCCATTGGCGATTTAAGAGATGTTCTAATTAATTTTTGAATGTATTAGAGAGTCTGATATTATTTGGCTATGTGTTCCAAATCATGGGTCCACGTGTTAGTGTCTGCCGTGTCCCTATACCCGTACGTGATCTTTTGATGTGTAGAGAGTTTACCTGTCTTGTTTGGACACAGGTTGTGTTACCTACGGTTGGAAGGGTTAATAGCCACTTTGGATAAAAAACCTTGGATTATTTTGTGAATTTGTTCGCAAGTGTTGTAGTTACATTTGTTTTGTACTTTTAGCCAAGTTTGTTTGTTTGTGTGTGGGGTAATGTGGTCATACTTATTTACGTTACCAAGTGCTATCCTCGCAGCAAAGTTCTGTAACTTTTGGATTTCTGAAAGTGACCTTTGTTTGCTGTGCCCCAAATGTTTGAACAATAATTAATTACACTGAGAACTAGTGTGTGTATAATGGATATCCTAGTTTCAGCAGGGATCGTGTTTTTAATGTTGTTTAAGTGCCTATTACTTGTCTATGGATGTTGTCGACATGGTTCTCAAATGTCATGAATCTGTCAATGTGTACGCCTAGTATCTTTTTATTAGTGTCATGGTCTCCTGGGCCTTTTTTATTAGTTCACCTAAGTTGTTTACTGAATTACTGTGGAGAAATTGTGAATCACTGGCGTACTGAACTAGAAAGTAATCTTGGTCTATGGGTGATAAGTCATTTACGAATGTTGTAAACAGGATTGGGCCTAATATAGATCCTTGTGGAACACCGAAAGATACTATCAATATTGTTGATATTTTCTCATGAATTTTGATTGATTGGCTTTTGTTACGTAGATACTTTTTGACCAGTATGTATCCATGTGATATATTTACTAATAAGGATTTCGTGGTTGACACTGTCAGAAGCCATGGAGAAATCGCAGTGTAAGCAAGTTTATTTGATTGTTGTCTATGTTCTCATAAATTTTATTTGTGATCTGTAATAAGGCTGTTTCAGTAGACAGCTTACGTCTGAAACCATGTTGTGTTTTGGATAGTAGGTCATTTGTCTGCAGAAATATTGTCAATTGATCTATTTTTTCGAGAATAGTATGGTAATAGGGCGAAAGTTGTTGACTTCGTCTGCGTCTCCGGATTTGAAAACAGGTGTTATTATGGGAAATCACCGGTGACTAGAGATGTGTTATGATAACCATTAGATAATAAGCCATTGCAGGTAGACTGTCTCTAGTAAGGCCATCTGCTCCCACAGCATTAGTTTCAAGCAGGTGTTTTATTGTTAAGAATACTGTTGCTATTTTCACAGGCTGTGGTCTGAAAGTATTGGGTAAATGGCCTTATCCTACCCGTATTTTGCTGAGATATGAGTTTGTATGTTCGTATGTGAGATGTCCAATTTTAGCAAAGAAATCGTTAAATTCATTCGCACTAATTCTGGAACTTAGATGATCTCTGTTTTTTTTTTTTTTTTTTGGTTTGACACAATTGTTTTAACTATTTCCCATGTTTAACTTTTTTTTTTCTTTTTTTTTACAATTTGTTAATTTATTTCTAAAATAATCAGGTTTGGCTCCTTGTATAAGTGATTTGACATTTCTCTTTTTTGTTTAGAATTTCCTGGAGTGCCATGTTGTGTCTGCCATTTTGATAGCTTTATGAACGTTATTTCTATCTGTTATGGCTCTCTTGATGTTTATCCATGGAACAGCGGGACGTCTGACAGTTTTATAACAAATGGAGCGATGGCGTCTATGCTGTCAGTAATCACTTCCGTAAAGACAATTTTTGTTGACATGACTGAGGGTCGTAGTTGATTAATTCTCTGAAACTGTTTTGAATGGTGGTCGTTTTGATTTCGTTAAATTAAGCGTCACCGTTATGAGTTCGTGATCGGCAACTTGGCATGGGATAACGTTTCTTATTATTACATCAATTAATGACGAAGGGTTTTCTGTGTCCTTTGTAAGTTTGTTGACCATTTGTTCTATTTTCTTCCCTGATTATCTTAAATGATTTTGCATTAGGCTAATTTTAATCATCATTTAAATCGCCCAGGATGAAAAGAAGTTTCTTTTTAAATACCATTTCTCTAAAACCCTTTTCTAGATAATCAAAAGATTTAGAGGAACCATGGGGATACCTAATGGGTGTGCCTACAGTGAATGACGGTAGCATATTGCATTGTACGTTAACCCAAATATCCTCTACATCTGCACTCCTTGCAGTTGTAGCGGATATCTCATCTGTTTTGAGAGTATCTCATACATATATGCAGACTCCCCTCCCTCGTCCTGCATCGCGTGTATGGACATTGAAATTTGGTATTTTGATGAGAGCACTTAACACATCTCGGTGAATCCACGTTTCCCTTACACATAACATATCAAGATTTCTCACCATTATGAACATTCCTATATCATCCCAAGAGAGATTGTATATTAATGCGATCTATTTTCAGCATATGTGATCTGGCCGTCGGTCTTGCTGACGGCGGTACCTTGGTCAAACCCTCTGATCAAGGTTGTACTTGCTTCTATTCTGGAACATTTTGACATTCCTTGGGAAGGCATTTGAGTCTAAGAGCAGTTCAGGCTCTATTTCTCGGCCTCGCACAGTTACCGTGAAACTATTGTAGTTGTGGCTCATCGTTGTCTTGTAAACTTTTACACTTGATATTTTTTCGAAGTTGTCGAGAGGTGCTCTACGATGTCTTCTTCATTAGTGTCTGGGTGACAGCTGGTAATGCACACTGTCTCAGGCCGATCAGCTCCTATTAAGGTCTTTTGGTGTTTGTCGTTCCTCTCTTGTTTTGCTCCTCTGTTTCTTTGAAGTGACTGTGGTGAAACCTTCGTCTTCAGCATCTTCTGTTCTTTCTGCGTGGTTGTTCATCACGATCGTCGGCACTACTGGAGCTGGGGGTGCAGTGGGAGAAGGGACTCCTGGCACCTGGTGATGAGTTGCATCACTCCACTGGCGATTTGGTGCAAGTTCCTTCTCATTGCCTTCTTATTTTGCTTTTTCTAAAGCTTCTTGGTCTTTAGGCTTTTGGAGGAATTTAGCAAAAGGAGTTGAAATAATTTTCATTATTTACACATTAGTCTAGCACAATGTGTATAATGAGAGAGAGAGAGAGAAAGAGAGAGAGAGAGAGAGAGAGAGAGAGAGAGAGAGAGAGAGAGAGAGAGAGAGAGAGAGAGAGAGAGAGAGAGAGGAGAAGAAGAGATAGAAAGAGTATATAATATATATATATATATAATATATATATATATATATATATATATAGAGAGAGAGAGAGAGAGAGAGAGAGAGGAGAGAGAAAGATAGATAGACATATAGAGAGAAGGAAATACAGAGAGAGAGGTACAGAGAGAGAGAGAGAGAGAAAGATAGATAGATAGATAAAGAGAGAGAGCGGGGAGGAGAAAGAAAGATAGAAAGGAGTGAGAAGAAAGAAGAAAGATAGATAGAAAGAGAGAAGAAAAAGAAGAAGTAGATAGTTAGATACAGAGAGAAATATAATACGTTGAAGTGAAAAAAGTTGATATAAGAGAAAAGAAAAATATATTTAGATAGCTAGATAGATACACACACACATACACTCATATATGTATATATATATATATAAGTATATATAATAAAAATATATATATATTATAGATATATATATATATATATATAGTTTTATATATAATATATATATATATATATATATATATATATATATATATATATATACATATATATATAATATATATATATATATATATATATATATTATATATATATATATATTGTGTGTGTGTGTGTATGTTTTGTGTGTGTGTGTTATATTTTACACACCACCACACCCACACACACACACACACACACACACACACACACACACACACACACATACATATATATATATATATATATATATATATATATATTATATATATATATATATATATATATATCAATATAAGAGCGCATGGCTAGAGTCACATTCTAGCAGTCATGTCATGTTTAAGTGAAATAAGCGATATGGATTTCCCCTCAGCTTCCTTTCCATCTCGAATGCATCAGAGACAAGATTAAAAGGAGGAGCCATAATTGGCCTTCCCCGACAGCGACTTCGCTTGACATTAGTTGAGATTTTATAGATGCAAAAAGGAGTTGAGGCTGGAGTTAAGAGCAAGTGTATTTTTCATGACTACTGATGCAATTGGATCTTATCGACGAAAATGGTGAAGAAATTGACGATAATAACATTCATGATAATTATGATAATAATAATGATAATGGTGATAATAAAAATCATAATGAGGGCAATATTAGAAATATGATAATGATGCTCATGATAATGATAATTATGATGATAATGATAATAAAAGTCATAATGTGATACCAACATTAATAAGAAAAGTAATGATAATAACAATAATAATAACAATAAGCATGATAATGATAATAACGATGATAATATTATTAGTAATGTTGATAATACTAGTAATATTATCAACATTACTATCATTACTATTATCATCATAATAATATTTATA
This sequence comes from Penaeus monodon, assembly GCF_015228065.2. NCBI lineage: Eukaryota > Metazoa > Arthropoda > Malacostraca > Decapoda > Penaeidae > Penaeus > Penaeus monodon. The sequence goes on along the minus strand of NC_051423.1, from coordinate 17,370,409 downwards.
ATATCAACAATAATGACAACAAAAATAATGACGATGAAGATGATTATGATAAATAGATAGGCAAATAAATAAGGTAAAAAAAACCAAAGCAAATGCAAATATCAGAAGACGGGGTTGCCATGGAAACCTCAAAGATGGCGGTACAGAAATAAACAATAATGCAAAGGCTCCGGTTACTGAGAACAGAAGTAACACGTATATGGTTTTATTTATTTATTTATTCATTTTGAAGTGTGTTAGCTTAAAATGAAAAAGAATATTTTTTGCAGCGGAACAGATTTGTCCAATTCCACGGACTTGTTTTATATATAAAAGGGAAGATATATATCATTATGTTTGTAAAGCTCTGTGTGTGTGTGTTGTTTGTGTCTGTGTGATAGTGTATTCATTCATCTGTGTGTGTATAAGTAGCTATATCTATAAGTCTGTGTGCGTATATGTTTGCGTGTCTAGCATTTTCCTCGTTGATTTTTATTCAAGATTACTGTTACGATATGAACTTTTTTTTTTAATCAGATTTTCAAAATACGGCTTGCAAAGTCTTTTCATACATCCTCATGTCAAATTCTCTTACAAAAAAAAAATACAAAGCAAAATTATATTTTCCCAGTTGTTATAACGTAATGCAAAATGTGCCAATCCAGAGTATAAACATCTTTCCAGCATCCAAATAAATCACTTGATTAGAGAAATAAAACGGTAGATGCAAACAGATTAAAATATTTTGCCAATTCGCAACACAAGAGACTAAGGACTAAGAGAGAGAGAGAGAGAGAGAGAGAGAGAGAGAGAGAGAGAGAGAGAGAGAGAGAGAGAGAGAGAGAGAGAGAGAGAGAGAGAGAGAGAGAGAGAGAGAGAGAGAGAGAGAGAGAGAAGAGAGAGAGAGAGAGAGAGAGAGAGAGAGAGAGAGAGAGAGAGAGAGAGAAGAGAGAGAGAGAGAGAGAGAGAGAGAGAGAGAGAGAGAAGAGAGAGAGAGAGAGAGAGAGACCTATAAACCAACAAGAACACACAATGAGACAGAGACACACGGACAAAGAGGAGAGACCGAGAGAGGAGAGAGAAAGAAATGTATCAAATACCACGCGAAATCCACCCACCTAGAGGAAGCTTATGCTGCTAAATCCAAACTCTCTCGTAAAGCAACACAGTCTCCAGCTTCAGCCCCAGCCCCAGCGCCTGCCAGGGGAGAATTACCTACCCTTTGTGGCAGGGGGGAGACCTCACTGCCAGGGATTCAGAGTAGCGTAATCTCTCTCTTTTATACTATCAGTCCTTGGTGACTTGTATAGGAGCTTACTGATGCATGCTGACCTTTCTTCTTTATTCTATATTCCCTCCTCTTCTAATTCTGTTAATGTTTGCCAAGGTGAACTGGGTATCGCCACTCGAGAATTCTTCTTTGTTCTCGGCGTTTTCTTTTCTTATGTCAGTGTTGTTGCACAGTTCAGTATGCAGAGATCTCAGTTACACTTCGCGTCACTGCGTTGTATCTATAGAAACGCCACCATGTTTTTAGCTTCCCTGTCGCCATGCACTTTGCTGTGGCGTCATATCCAGATTCGTAAAATGTTTTAGACTTGTGAAAATATTCTTTTTCTTTTTCCTCTCACGTTCCTGATGGCCTTCGTGGAGTACCTTTGCGGCTGCTTAATATTTTTCTTCTGTTATCAGAGTTTTTGTTGTTCATACCTAACATTACCTATTGCTTCTTAGTCTAACAAAAAGCAGTAGGGCTTTCACACCTTCCCTTTGCAATATATGTTTTGCAGTCCACTTCTTCTGCAAGGAAATTCCATATTGGTTTATAATCTCGAATACTTCAAGGATTCCTCTTAAGAGAGAGAAAAAAGAAAAGTATCCGTTTTGTTCATTATCGCTTTGTGTTAACAAGTTTTCCGATCTTTCCTGTGATTTACTCTGGATTTAGAGCCTCTTCACGTAATGTTGTCACCGTACAAACATCGGCCACGTTTTTTAAATATGATTTTCTTACTAATTCGATTACATTTTCGTGATATTATCGGCTGATTTTTGCTAATATTTCTCATCTGAAATAGATGTTTAAGATTTTTTTTCTAATAATCAGATGTTGGAAACTTCGCTTGATAAAAGTAAATATTTGTAAATTGAATGTTACGTTATCATTGTTCAAAGTCAGGCTATGAACTTCCGTTTATTTGAACCTCTAGAATGCTTAGCGGCAGGGATGTCTCTATTAATAGTCCAACAGCAATCAGCTATCATAACCGCATCTCAGCGTCCCTAATACCTGTTTCATGTCCTGGTGGAATCTCTCCCCCTGTTCGTCCTTCATTGATCTCAGATTCTCAGGAAACCAATCCCTATGTGAGAATAAGTAATGTATTTTGATGCCCATGTTGCATTCGAAGTTTCTGAAAGCAGTAACCATATTGGTAACAAGTTCAATGTTGTTCCTGGCCTTGTTGCCAAAAAAGTTCTTCACGACAGAACAAAAGCCTTCCATTTACACTTCGTTCATTGAGTTTTCAAAATTGGGATCCCTGATGAGCTGACGGATGTGAGGACCGTCAAAGATGCCAGCTTTCAACTTTTCTGTGGTTACTCCTGGAAAAGCCTGGCACAAGTAAGTGAAGCAGCCACCATCCAGAGCTGGATGTGCAGCGGTGGGTTATTGATGTTGTTTTTTGCTCTGCATGGCACCAGTTCCTCCCGCACAGGCCAGTCCTTCTTTGTGTAGTGATTAGCTTTGTTTCTACTCTATCCCACATGCACAGAAGACATAGGTACTTGGTGAACCCGGCCTGTTGTCCCAACAAAACAAAATCCTCTCAGGTCAACACAAATAAACCACTCATGCTGATCATAATGAATTTTCTCCGACATACTTCACCACTTAGTGTCGAGTGAGCGAGGGGTACAGATGCAAACTGGTTGCCGTTGTGCAGCAGAGCACATTTCAGTGATCACTTGCTGCTGTCAGTGAACATTCTCCAATCTTTGGGTTCATACTGTGGCACTCTAAACTTGTGCAGAAGATGCGCAATATCTGTACAGTGTACCAAGTCTTCCTCTTCAGAGAAAAAAAGAGGTAATCTTGACTGTCAGTGAGGAGGTTCTTTTTTCAGTCTGCATGCTAACAGTTCGCCAGAGGACTTTGACAAGCTGAGACCGCTAACTAGGGAAAAAGGATGTGGAGCATTATCGTCAAGAACTGCTTTGTCTTCTTCATCTTCTTGATCACTGGAGGAATTTTCATCAATAATGTCAGGAAGTTCTCCAAAGACAGGCACTAGGATTTCATCACAGTGAGCTACATGACGACATGCTGATTGAAGATCCGGTTCTTTCTATTAATCTCAGTTACATCACTAGCACAAAAGTAGCAGTCATTGACATGGTTTGTCGGCTCCCTCCAAACCATGGGCATTCCGAACTTCGGACAATTCTTCTTGCCCTTGGTCCACTGATGCAGATTCTCGGTGCATGCTTTGCATACCATGTATGGCGCCCAGGCTTTATCGTGGTCACCCAAGTTTAATACCAAAATAAGCATAGTAAGCATGCCTTATGAAACCTGTGACTGGATTCCTGTTATGAACAGTGTATTCACCGCAGATGTAGCAGAATACATTGGGCTTATTTTTGCAAGATCTGGTCGAAGCCATTTCATTCACCTATAAAATACAAATACCAGTGTGCGCATGTAAACTCTTCAGAGTTCGTTTCTTTCAAGAAATAAAAAAGAATATATAAACTTTATCGGGTATTTCCTTAATCCTAGAATAATACATAAACTCCAGGCCTATATTAGAGGCCGGCCTGTGAGGATTTGAAATCCGGCTAATCCCTACAACCTTCCGACTGTTAGCATATTTCATTCATGCCTTACAGGTAAGCAAATATCCATATATATACAGAAAAACGTGGCCACAGATAAAAAAGTTGAACTGACTGAGCAAACCAGTGTGATATTTAGATTCAACATATCCTAGACAATAAATTTGTCAGTGTAATCCTTGTTATCTGACGGAGGGAGTTATTGTGTGTGTGTGTGTGCTTAATTATCATGTTCGTTCCTAAGACTTTTCCCCAAGAATATCAGTTTCTTCAATGCAAGTTTAAAATAGAGAAAGGCGAATGAAAAAAAAAAAAACGGTACACTTGTCAAAAATGCCTATAAATGTTTTATGTGCCGTAACCTTTATTTTGTTGCCAGGTATTTATGTGAAGAGGACGAGGCACTTAATTCTGCTTTCAACTTTATGAATATTGCTTTGTTCGTGCGTTTGTTTATGGTCATGAGACGCCTTACAATTCGTGGCATAAATCAAATCAATCTAACATATATATCCTGTTCCTTTCACGTGCTTACATGAACGCGGCCTCACATACACATACACACACATACATACATACATACATACATACATACATATATATATATATATATATATATATATATATATATATATATATATATATATATATATTGTATTTAATGTACTAGTGTGTGTCAATCTCCGTGTATTTTGTGCACTAGTGTTTCAAAGTTCCGCATATCGTGTGCGTGAACACATTGTACATTTCGGAAATAATAAATGCAAAGAGTAAGATTCTTATTCTTATATCCTCTCGTAATAATCAGCCGAACAGAGAACAAAAGATCACGGACATTATCGTTCATAAAACAAACAAACGAAAGCCTGAACCTCCTAGAACATCATGGAGAGTAAGTAATTATTATATGAACTTCATTCCCTCCTCTCTCTCTCACACACACACACACACACACACACACACACACACACACACACACACACACACACACACACACACACACACACACACACACACACACACACAAGCAATTTAGCATATTTTTGTTTGTACTGAGAATGATAATCATCAATAACGGTTATGCTCATGTTTGAGCAGCCGTGGACCTCTCCACCATCCTTCGCCGTTCAACTCGATCTCAACTCGCTTTTCTTTCCACTTGTACCATCGTCAGCCCGCAAATATCTATGATGTTGTCGCTCAGTCTTGTCTTCGGTTTGGCTCTTCCTTTGTTTCATATCACCATCCCTGTCAGCAAGTTTTTCTAAATACTTTTATTTCTCATCACATAACCAATAAACTTTAGTTTTCTTTTGTTCAAGATATCCAACAGCCGGTCTTTACAATTTATTTTTCTCAGCACTTCATCATTCGTTTTCTTTTCTGTCCAGTTAATACGTAGTACTCGTCTGTAACACCATAATTCAAAACTACTGACCTTTTTCTTGTCTATCTTCTTCAGCACCCAACACTCAGAACCATATGACGCAATTGGGAAAACTAATGAGTTC
>NC_051423.1:17359042-17361542 GCF_015228065.2 Penaeus monodon | reverse complement strand
TGGTGTGTTTTGGCCTATATATATTTATCTATAATATATCTATATCATATATTATATATATCTATCTATATTTATATCTATATCTTTTTTTTTTTTTGTTTTTTTGGGAGGAGGGGGAAAGGGAAGTTTTCTTTTTTTTCTTTTTTTTTTTGTCTTTATTCAATATATTACACACCTATATCGAGAGATAGAGAGAATCGATATATATATTTATATATAGTCTCTATATATGTATATATCTATATATATATTATATTCATAATCTCTCATCTCTCTATATAGTTTGTGTCTATATATATGAATAAGACAAAAAAAAAAAAGAAAAAAAAAAAACAAAAAAAAAAACAAGAAAAACAATATATAATCTTATATATTATATATATATATATATTATATATATCTATATATAGATATATTATTATATGCCATACACACACCATCATGTATGTCTATATACATCTATAAATATATATAATATATCTATCTCTATAATATTATATATATGATCTAGCTCTCGTTATCTATACCATATGTAATGTATATCTCTAGTATATATATATATATATATATATCTATATAATATATATCTATATCATAATATATCTCTACATATAATATAGCTATATATATATATATATATATATATCTACTATAGATCTCTATATATAATCTATCTATATCATTTTATATATCTATCAATCTATCTGTACCCTCTAAAAGCATATATATATGCATATCATGTAAACGCCTATATGTCCCGCCTCTATGTAACGCATACTATATAATATAATTATATATATCTATATATATTCGTATAGATATATATCTATCTAATATTATATATATATATTTTTTTTTTTTCTTTTTCTTTTTTTCTTTATTTTTTCTTTTTTTTTTCTTTATTTACCTTCTTTCTTTTCTTTTCTGTTTTCTTTTTAACGGTAGGTTCATGTTTGACCGCCGTCGTCACAGCATGATACTCAATTGTAGTTTTCATGTTGTGGCCTTGGAGTGAGTAACGTGGTCCCCAGTTCCTTTCCCACGGAAGTGCCGTGTTTCATTTTTAGGTATCATTCTCTTCTATTTTATCCGGGCTCGGGACCCGCACTGACTTGGCTGGCTTTGGCACCTAGTGGCTAGTAGGCACTCGAGGGGGAAGTTCCTTTCCCCGGGACAACGCGCCCGGCCGTGACTCGAACCCTTGAACACAATATCTATCTAGATATACACACACACACCACACGCACATATTATAATATATATATCTATATACTAATAATATATATATATATATAAGATATATATATAAAAACATGTATATTGAATTATAATCTAGAGATATATATTATATAATATATATAATATATATATGTATATATGCATATATAGTATATTAATATTATATATTATATATCATATATATAATATATATATATATATACATATATATTTATTAATATATATATATATAATATATATATATATATATATATATCGTTATAATATATATCTCTATATATATGTTTTACCAGACACACATGTACTGTAGATACACACACACACACACACCACACCACCCACACACACACACCACACACACACTATATAATATATATATATATATATAATATATATATATATTCTATAGTATATAATGATCTATAATATTAATATATATATATATCTGTCCATGTTTTAAGCTTCACAAATGGTAGGGAATCCACCAAACGAGTATGCAATAAATCATTCGTTCCCAAAACTCACGTCACTTTGGCCATACAAATCAATCGGTCCTTCTCGCGATACCAAAAGGGATTCAATCTTTAGAACTCTTTCTGGACATGCCTGAAATTGTGAGGAAATTTAGGTTTAAATTTCATCTGTTCTGAGAATTATTATAATACAATATATATATATATTATATATATATTATATATATATATCTATATATATATATATAGAATATATATATCTATGAGTAACTCATTATATAATATATCTATCTATAATATATACTTATATATAATATATATATATCTATATCTTATCTATTATTCTGTTTTCTATATTCCTATATTTTGTATCTTGCCTTGAATAAGTACATGTGCTCTTTAGTATGGTAGGGATAGATTTGTATTAATAGATGTCCACCAGAAAATATCATATACATATATATATATATATATATCACTATTATATATAGTATTATATAGTTTATATATACTATTATATATATTTATATAGTATTGTATTATATATATATATATTAGATATATATATATATTATCGCTATATATTCTTATATCTATGACACATCTATATACATACCTATTCTATAGATATAATATTATAATATCTTTTATAATATATATTATATCTATGTGTGTGGTGTGTATCTATATATCTATATATATAATATATATATACTATATATCTAGATATGTATATATATATAATATATATATATCTATATATATCTCTAGTATTATATAACATATAT